>NC_090740.1:79853466-79855966 GCF_036898095.1 Palaemon carinicauda
ATTGTCTGATGCACCCTCCCCAATGCCTTCTCTCAAAGGCATCCTCTTACACTGAATTTCTCTTCAGATTATCCTTCACCTTATGTCACCACTTCATTCTCTGCCTCCCTCTCGATCTTTCACCCCGACATGTTCCTCCCCATCATTCCTCACTCCCTCCTCACTTCATGAATGATAATACCGATCTGTATCTCTGAGCCATGCTGGGAGATAATCAAATGCTTGGAAACTCAGCTATGACGACGGTAGTGGGGCTTGGTGGAAAAATTTAAATTAGAGTCGCTATTTTACCGTTTTTGTATTGAATATTGAAGCTATAGTCCATTCTGCTGTTCGTATGGAGTTGTAAACACTATAGACAGAGGGTAAAAATACTGAATAAAGGCAGAAGATAAAAAAAAAAAGTGAATTAATAAGTAAAGAACGGTCCAAAATAATAGTCTGGTTGTCTCAGTACATTATTATTATTATTATTATTTGCTAAGCTGCAACCCTATTCGGAAAAGCAGGATGCTATAAGCACAATTGCTCCAACAGGGAAAATAGCCCTGTGAGGAAAGGAAACAAGGAAAAAATAAATATTTTAAGAAATGTAACAACATTAGAATAAATATTCCCTTATAAAATATAAAAATTTAAACGAAACGAGAGGAGGAGAAATAAGATAGAATAGTGTGCCCAAGTGTACTCTCAAGCACGAGAATTCTAGCCCAAGGCAGTGGAAAACCATGATACAGAGACTATGGCACTAGCATGACAAGAGAACAATGGTTTGATTTTAGAGTGTCCTTCTATAAGAGCTGCTTACCATAGTTAAAGACTCTCTTTGACTCTTACCAAGAGGAAAGTAGTTAATGAACTTACAGTGCATTTGCTAACACTTTGGGTGAGGAAGAATTGTTTGGTAATGTCAGTGTTTTCAAGTATATGAGGAAAGAGGGGAATATGTAAAGAGTAGGCCAGACTATCCGGTGTATGTGTGCACAAAGGGAAAATTAATCGTAATAGAGAGAAGAATCCTATGTAGTGCTCTCTGGGCAGTCAAAAGATCCCATGACTCTCTAGTGGTAGTATTTCAACGGGTGGCTGGTCTCTTGGTCAACCTAGTACCTACCTCATTAAAACCTCAATTCTTTGAAAGAACATTTAATGAATCCCTTATCATTCAAAAGTGACTCTACTTGATCAAGTATGGAACAAATAAACGTGAAACATCATTGGATGGAAAAAAGGATAATATAAAGGTAGAAGAGCTAACATGTATCTTCTGGTAAAATATATTAGAAAGCCAAATGATGAAAAATACCGTGCAAAATTTCTTTAGACCTGAAAAGTGATGAAATTAACTCCAGCGATGCCAAGACCCTTCTTGGTGGTAAAAAATTAGTTCCTTCGAATCTTTAATTGAGTTTAGTCATCCGTTATTATTTTTAATACTCCAATTATATTCAAAGAAAAGGGTATTGATATTGACAAAGATACATTTTACGAAATTTTGAGAAGAGATTCAAATAATTTGATTGCTTATTTTTTGCTTATTTTGGCATCATATATTCACAATGGACATTTTCATAGCGAGCCAATAATGTAACGTCTTTATTTGAACAATAGAAAGACTTTATTACCTTAATCCATGTTTTTATGCAACCACATTAAGAAGAAATATTAGAGCGTACTTCAGAAAATGGAACTGTCATCAATTCCCATTAGATTATTTTTAAAAGGTAATAATGATTGAAAAACATCGTCTATACAAACCTGCTGTGGTCATTATAAAGTTCTGGAAACAAGCTATTTCCTTCATAGGAATTTATAGCTTTTGGAGAGAGAGAAAAGAATGGCAGGCGTCCAATTATGATTTGACCAGACGCCCTATTTTCCTGAACAGACGGACACGTAAAGATACCACTGACTTCTTACAAAGACAATAGTTTTGTCATGGAGCACCAAAGTGCTGTTACTTCCAATAAGAATATGCAAATTCACATAAAAATATACTTGTGCATATAGGTATAATTGCGTTATGCATCTGCACATATGATGAAATGTGACAAAGATAGGTTTTTTTTTTTTTTTTTTTTTTCTAGAAAATAGGGACGCATTGACCTTTCCAGAATGTATGGATAGATATTTCTGATACTCTTTATCATAGTAGTCTATTGTTCACAAAATCGTGATAATTCGTTTAGGGAAATTTTAGTTAGAACTTTATAGTGTTTCGAATTTTCTTAAGAATAGATCCTTAGACATCATGCACCAATTAAAGAAATAAAAAAAAACCAAGAATACGCATATACTGTATAACCGACAACTTCACTTTCTTTTGAATTATTTTCTTTTGTATTAATGGCCCTTATTTACCGCGAATGTATAACATAAGACGAAAATTCTCCCAAAAGAAACCTAATGTGAAACAAGTACATACATACATACATACATACATACATACATACATACATACATAGATATATAAATACACACATACATACATACATATTTG
>NC_090740.1:79860966-79865966 GCF_036898095.1 Palaemon carinicauda
CATTATCTTTACCTGATAAATGTTTTACATTAATACAATACGGTTGCAAGCATAATGCCCACCTAGTTAACCTTTGATTATTATTTTTCCTCTTATTCACAAAAGTTAAAGGTTTGTGATTCTAATATACTGTAATCTCTTAATTTTTTTGGTCGATTCACATCGACCTTAAACTTGTTTATCGCTGTGACTAACGCTAGTACTTCCTTTTCAACTGCTGAGTAGGCTCACTGATATTTCTTTAGCTTTGACAACATGAAACAAACAGGGTGAAGAATTCTTTCCACATCTACTTGTAATAAGACAGCTCTAATCCCGCTATGCGAAGCTTCCACTTGGGTAAGGTATTTATTATTGAAATCAGAAGCTCGCAGTATCGGTTTAATAGGTAATACAGCTTTTATCCTGTAGAAGGATTCCTGGAACTTAATGGTCCATACAAAATTTCTCTTTTGGCCAGTCAAATCTGTCAAAGGAGCGACTACAGCCGAAAGGTTCGGGCAAAAATACCGGTAGAATCCTGCCATCCCTAAAAGGCATTGTGATTGCTTCCTTATTGTGGGGGGTGATGCTTTCCTTATTTCCTCGATGGTACCAGCTACAGAGGCAATTCGTCCTCTTCCTACTTCAAATCCCATGTACCGAACTGTTGCCTTTACAAATTCGCTCTTTTCCTTGTTATTCGTTATGCATGTTCCTCGCAGCGTTTGAAATGGCTTATTCATGATTCTGAGATGTTCTTCCTAGGTCGATGAATATACCACAATGTCGTCGAGATAAATGCCCAATTCTTCTATCGATCCTAGAAGGTTATCCATCACTCGTTGAAAAGTAGTGGGGTCGGTCATTAGTCCAAAGGGCATGACGGTGTATTGATGTAATCCAAACGGAGTTATAAAAACATGATAATAATTTTGCCTTGTCGTCCAAAAGAATTTGATAATAACCTTTTAACAAGTCAATCTTGGAGACGAATCTGTCTTGCCCGATATTGTCGAGTAGTTGGCCAACGAGTGGCAATGGATAATTATCGTCCACACTGATCGAATTTAACTTTCGGTATTTTTTGTTCGGCTAATCCGTTTTGCAACAAATACTCCACTTCTTTTCCCATGACTTCACGGTGATACGGCGACAGTCTTTCCGTTGTTTTGAGGTGTATCTCATGCTTCGTCAAGTTGTTTCATTTTGGGACGTCAGAGAATTTCAGGGATACTTCTAAGTAATCGGGTTAATTCCTCTTGTTGCTCCTGGTCCAGATGAGTTAATTTCTCTCCCAAATTCCGAATGATACATGAATTATTCACTCTGCTTACTGGCATACCTAATATCCATTATCATCTCCTGTTGATTGTATTGTTTGTGCCATACATACTTGTGAAGCTTCTGTCTCGTTTTTGCTCAAGTAGGGTTTCAGTATGTTGTCGTGTATTTTCCTTTGATTTTTCATCGTCCCGGGGTTTCGATAATGTAGGTAAGGTCACTGAGCTTCACCAAAACCTTGTGTGGTTCTTGAAACTTGTTGGTGGGTGGGAATCTCCTTATCGGCAGGGAAACTTATACCTGTTGTCCTATTGAAAACTGTCTGTCCTTACTTTCCATATCCAGCCTTTCTTCTTTTTTCCTTGACTGGTCTTGAGGTTTTCTAGCAAAAATTTCCACATCTCACTGATCCTTTCCCTCAAATCTTTGACATATTCTCCATATGTTTCTTCTGGAATCTTCAATTTTTCTACTAATATCTCAATCAGTCTACGTACTTCATGTCCAAATACCATTTGATTCGGGGTACATCACATGCTTTCTTGATAAGCATTATGTACCTCAAATAACTTCAGGGGTAGTCCGATGTCACATTCATTCCCCACTTCATTGCAAAACTTCGTTAACCTACTTTTTATAGTTTGATAAAACCTCTCTAATGCACCTTGGGTCTCCGGATGATAAGCAGTTGATGTTGTCGTTTTATATCCAACAGTTTCATTACGTCCTGGAATAATTTTGACCCAAAATTTGTTCCTTGGTCACTTTGAACGATTTCCGGTGTACCAAGCTTAGTGAAAAAATCTAGTAACTTCTCTGCGATTATCTTGGCAATGATGTTCCTGACGTGTATCTCATTACTGTCATTGGTGAAGGTCCTACAATATTGATCAATACCTTGCTGAAGGGTTCTCTCCGCACTTCTATCGGGTGTAAGAGTGCTTTTTTAATGTTCTCGTTCTTCTTTCCAGCCATTTAACATACGTTACATGCAGGGCAAAATTGCTTCACGTCCTTATGCATGCCAGGCCTGAAAAACTTTTTCATTATCTTCTCCGTCGTCTTCCTTATCCCCATATGTCCCGTCTCATGCGTGACGGCGATCACCTGTCTTCTCAACGGTGTGGGAATTAGTATCTGACGGTATATCCCCCATTCGGCATTCCCAGGGATATCGGCTGGTCTATGCTTCCTCATAAGCAACCCATCATTAAGACAATAACAGGTCAGAGACTGCTGTGCCTCTGTCTCGTCCATAACAGGGTACAGTAACTCTGATAACGTTGCATCCTTACGTTGCAATTCTATCAGCCTTCTCCTACTCACTTGTCCCACTTCAAACATTGAATTTTCTCTTTCTTCAAAGTCCATTTCCTATTTGTCTTCTTGCCTGCTCGTCTGTCGTTCCTCTTCGCTCGGGCGTACTCGGGAATTCTCTTTTTGCGTACCAACAAGGGAGTCCGCTTCTTTGGAAAACAAATCCTTCAAGTTCATTGCTCTTTTGATTTCTATTTCTTTTTTTTCAGCAGCTACTTTCTTTTTCATATTCCTAGTCATAACACAACTAGGAAACATACGAGTAGTCCTTCTCTAGTTCAGTCGTAGGACTATACTTCAAAGGTTTCTCTGTTACAATGGGGCAAGGCATGAATGGCGCTCCAACATCCTCATTACACAGAAGGAGGTCTACTCCTTTGACAGCCATTGAATCCTTTACTGCAAAGGTAAAATTACCTATCACAAACTTGCATGACAATTGTAAGCGGCAAACAGTGGTGACCTCCTCACCTCCTATTCCCTTCAAAATAACTGAGTAACCTTTGAGAGACTGTTCCACCAACGGGTATACTCCTCGTACCACCACACTATGATTACAACCTGTGTCGCGCAATGCCCTGACCAGGATTCGCTCACTCCCGTCTATTCTTGCTAACATAGCATCCAAAACATATGTTTTAAAGGCATCCACACTGTTTGGGTTCGTCCTGTTTGTCTTGTAAACGTCGGCTGGTCTATTTTCCTCTCTGTCCTTTCCTTATTGCTTATTTGTCTTCGTATTCTGTCTAGGCGAATTATCCTTAATCACTTGGGCAACTGCTTTTGGTTAGTTTGACCAACATTCCTCAATGATATGGCCTCTCTTGGCACCTAAAACAGAAAATATTTACTTCTGCACATAATTCATGATACTTGAAGGAGGACGGTTTGACGTTTATTGCTATGGTGCTATTGCATTCTGCTTGGGGACAGTACCAGTGCTACTTCCGTTGTAACTGTTGAACTTATTCCCGTAGTTATTACTGAACTAGTTTCCATTGTTCAATGAATACTTGACACTTGGTTGGTACAACGGTTGAAACTTTATGCCCGAGGAGGGTTTACAATTGATAATAGTATAATCTTTTCTCAGCGAAGCGGCTTTATCAAGATTCTTCCCCTCTCTCTCTCTCAAGTACGTTCAAATGTGTTCAGGATTTCCTCGTAGATACTGCTCTATTATTATCAATTCTTCTAAATTAGTCTTCTCTTGTACGTTAGTAGCATCTGTCCATCACATAAAACATCATTATACCTTATAAGCGTAATTTAGGAAATGAATTTTCTCATCCTTTTTCAAATTTAGGAGCCTTTCAATATAATATTCAGGGGTAATCTGATACACTTGCAGTACGCTCCTCTTAACTTCTTGATACTCCATCCTCTGGTCTTGATATAAGGATAAGTAAGCACTGCTGCCCCTTCTTAAAGAGCACGCTGCAATAACACACACTGTTCATCTTCTGGCCATTCCATCATCTCTGCGACCATTTGAAAATGATAAAAAAACTCAACCTGATACTCCTCTGTGAGCCTCTGGGCTTCCGACTGATTAAACACTGGATCATGCTTAGCAGGGGCCGTCTGGGTTGATGAGTCAACTGGGCCCAGCCATGAAACAATTCCAACTCCTGCGCATATCTCGCTTCTTCCATCTCTTTTTCTTCCTGTCTTGCAATTTCCCTCGCTTCCATTTCTTTCACACACCGTCTTGCAATATCTTGGGCTTCGTCTCGCTTTCCTCCCATTTCTCTCTGTCTTTCCATCATCTTCAACTTGATCAAATTCTCCTCTGCTGCCAATTTGTGAAATCTCAGCCCTCAACATCCCTATCTGCTTCTATGCCTTCAGTTTGAGGATCAACCGGTCCTTGTTCTACTAAGAATTCTTCCTTAGCTTCCCCCAACAGTTCAAAAGCTGCCACAATATTTTCTCCTGACAATTTCCCCCATGTTATCATTGCTTTTAAGGTTATGCACTTGATTTTGGGCTTTAATTATCCCAATCATAGCATGGCCACCACATGCCATTAAGATAGAGAGCCACTGAGCTTTAGTTACATTAGCTTCTGACAATTCCTGAACACTTGCGTTATTCAAAAACTCTTGGATATTAAACTCTGTCATCTTGTAATTTCACAATAATTAAGGCCTCTCAAAAGATAATATACTATCAATACACAAAATCCTATGAACACAGTACTATTCGGAAACCTTTAATAGAAACCACGGCCCTGTTATCACCAATATTTAAAACAGACTTTTTCGATCCTAAGGGTTTGGGCACCAAAATATATCATATGATATGGCTTCTGTGGTTTGGGCCCTGAAAAAAATATATACTATCGCTCGTGACTGACAACCAAGCGTATATTACATTTACTACAACTGGAAAGTTAATCAACCTCTTGAATTCCAAAC
>NC_090740.1:79868189-79878189 GCF_036898095.1 Palaemon carinicauda
AAGTCTTACATAATGTATTTGAGAGTGTTGTGGGATTCGTGCGAGATATGAACAAGGGCTTAGGTAACGTTCTTTTATATTTTTTTAAGTACTTCGTCATGTTTGAGAGTGAATGTTCAGTAACATGTCTTATGAAAAATTCTCTACGACGTGCTTTAGAAAAGTCGCATAGGCCTGGTGAGATGATGTTATATTTTTTTTTTGGCAACAGAGGGTGGGCAGAGCGTTCGGGAGAGTAATACCTGGCAACTTTGACGCTTGGGCCAGTCTCCTTGCTACCAAATCTCGATCCTGGAACCTTCCGGAATTAGCCCTATTTCATATAAAAGGTGACAACAAGTTTAGGTTACCTAGATCAAGATAGAGATTCCTGCCTGATGACAGTCCTCTTCCCATCTCCCTCTCTCAGTTTCGCACATAACCCAGTGCATTGTTTTTGGAAGTGTTCAGTACATTTTAGTGAGTCCTCTTCTAAGTGACTCTGTGCCCCAAAGCAAATCGTGTGTTGAAAAGATACGTAAGTGAAAAAGATTTTGAATTCATTGTATTAGGGTAAGTGTTGGCATTGTATAAAGTGTTTGTAGTTGGCCCTGTAGGAAGGAAAGATTTTGTAACGTGATCTGGTTATCTATTATTCATCAAGTGTCAAACTTGAATATTGTATTATTCAGACTTATTTCAAGCTTTTGTATAAGTTTCATACCATTATTTCTTTTCTTATACTAAGGTTTATTCAGATATAATAGTTCAAGTAAAGTTATTATATAATTTCAGATCGTAAAATTTTGTCTCAATCTAATTTTGTTCAGACTTAATCTTTCTGAGTGAATTATTTGGTTATTGTATAAATTCTTTCAAAGTATTGTAATTTATATAAAATATATTTATTTTTGCTAAGAGTGTATTATTCCAATTATCATTATTTAAGACCAGATTCTGCTCGTATCCTGTTAAGAACCACAGTAAGTTTAAATACGTCTAAATAATACTCGAGAATAATTACCTAGTTTAGTTTTGAGTTTACTTAAGAGATCTTTGGATATGCAGTGTTTTATATGTTGCTGTCTGGGAGTTATTTAACAGTCCCAGAATTCGTATATTAATGTTTTGAGATGTAACAGTTTTAATGTAAAAGCAAACAAGGGAGTTTTGAATTCAAGAGGTTGATTAACTTTCCAGTTGTAGTATTTGTAATATTATACGCCTGGTTGTCAGTCACGAGTGATAGTATATATTTTTTTCATTGCCCAAACCACGGAAGCCATATCATATGATATATTTTGGTGCCCAAACCCTTAGGATCGAGCAAGTCTGTTTTGAATATTGGTGATAACAGGGCCGTGTTTCTATTAAAGGTTTTTGAATAGTACTGTGTTGATAGGATTTTGTGTATTGATAGTATATTATGTTTGGAGAGGCATTAATTATTGTAAATTTACAAGATGACAGAGTTTAATATCCAAGAGTTTTTGAATAACGCAAGTGTTCAGGAATTGTCAGAAGCTAATGTAACTAAAGCTCAGTGGCTCTCTATATCAATGGCATGTAGTGGCCATGCTATGATTGGGATAATTAAAGCCCAAATCAAGTGCCTAACCTTAGAAGCATTGATAAAAACGGGAAAGTTGTCGGGAGAAAATATTGAGGCAGCTTTTGAACTGTTGGAGGAAGCTAAGGAAGAATTCTTAATAAAGCAAGGACCGGTGGATCCTCAAACTGGAGGGATGGAAGCAGATAGGGATGTTAAGGCTGAGATTTCACAAATTGCAGTAGAGGAGAATTTTATCAAGTTGAAGATGATGGAAAGACAGAAAGAAATGGAAGGAAAGCGAGAAGAAGCCCAAGAGATTGCAAGATTAAAGGAAGTAAGGCAAAAAGAAGAAGAGAGAGAAAAAAGACGGTGTGCGAAAGAAATGGAAGCGAGGGAAATTGCAAGATAGGAAGAAAAAGAGATGGAAGAAGCGAGATATGCGCAGGAGTTGGAATTGTTGCATGGCTGGGCCCAGTTGACTCGTCAACCCAGGTGGCCCCTGCTAAGCATGATCCAGTGTTTAATGAGTCGGAAGCTCAGAGGGTCACAGAGGAGTATCAGGTTGAGTTCTTTGATCATTTTCAAACGGTCGCACAGACGATGGAATGGCCAGAAGATGAACGGTGTGTGTTATTGCTGTATGCTCTTTAGGAAGGGCTGCAGTGCTTACTTATCCTTATCTCAAGACCAGAGGATGGAGTATCAAGAAGTTAAGAGGAGCGTACTGCAAGTGTATCAGATGACCCCTGAATATTATATTGAAAGGTTCCTAAATTTGAAAAAGGATGAGAAAACTCATTTCCTGGATTACGCTTATAAGGTATGATGATGTTTTATGAGATGGACAGAGGCTACTAACGTAAAAGAGAAGACTAATTTAGAAGAATTGATAATACTAGAGCAGTATCTACGAGGAAATCCTGAACACATTTGAACGTACTTGAGAGAGAGAGAGGGGAAGAAACTTGATAAAGCCGCTTCGCTGAGAAAAGATTATACCATTATCAATTGTAAACCCTCCTCGGGCATGAAGTTTCAACCGTTGTACCGACCAAGTGTCAAGTATTCATTGAACAATGGAAACTAGTTCAGTAATAACTACGGGAATAAGTTCAACAGTTACAACGGAAGTAGCACTGGTACTCTCCCTAAGCAGAATGTAATAGCACCATAGCAACAAACGTCGAACCGTCCTCCTTCAAGTATCATGAATTATGTGCAGAAGTAAATATTTTCTGTTTTAGGTGTGGCAAGAGAGGCCATAACAGTGAGGAATGTTGGTCAAACTAACCGAAAGCAGTCGCCCAAGTGATTAAGGATAATTTGCCTACACAGAATACGAAGACGAATAAGCAATAGGGAAAGGACGGAGAGGAAAATAAACCCGCCAACGTTTACACGACAAACAGGACGAACCCAAACAGTGTGGATGCCTTTAACCCTGGATAGGTACGCTCCTCGGACACCCCTTTAAGGGTATACTCGGACGCGAACGACCCCGACGCCAAAAAAAATTCTTGAAAAATCAGTTTTTGCAGTAACCTCCTTTTTTCTTTTGCCAAAAAAAACTTCAATGAATGCTTAAAACAACTGTAAAGATAAATACTACTCATCTGCAGAAAAACTATTTATTATAAATATTTTAAAAAATTAAGTAGAAAAAAAAAGACCTGACATAAAAATTCATAAAAAAAAAATTTATACATATATACACAAATCCTTTTAGGAATTGATTCTTGAATGTTTAGGACACATCTTGATGTATTTTGGATGAAGTCAGACCCATGGAGGTGAAGATCTGAAATGAGAAAAAAGGGTAACTTTTTTTGGCCAAAAAAATTTGTCCAAATTTCATGAATTTTTTTGGGTACCCAAATGAAATAGGAAGTGGCTAATTTTTTTAGGGAATAAACATATGTTATCCTAAAATAGAAATATGTAAAAAAATCTTCATTATTTTGTAAATTACATTTATATCAGGGGCCATATCTAAAGGTAATTTTTTGAGTACTTAGAAATTTCGTAAAAAAATACATATATTTAATATATAATATGATATTTATGCAGGTAAAAATATACCAAAATATCACAAATTCTATAGGGAACAAGAATATATATAGATAGGGCAGCTTACGCTTCGGATATGTCCACAAAATGGCCGCCAACCACACTGACTCAGACTCCCTAATCTGCCACTTGAAATGTAGGAAGGGTATGTCAATTTCAAGGTGTTATTTACTAATCTAATTATTATTGGATATGCATAAAAATTGTATGGTGGGTTGCTGGATAATTGTCGATTATTTTACGACTATGAAATTAAAATTCTGACCCAAAAAAATTTTTTGAAGGGAAATAAAATCGAAAAAAAAAAAATGTAAAACAATATTTTGGCTAAAAAAATTTGATGATATTCAATCAAAAAAAAAGTAAACAAAATTTTCCGACAAATAAACATCTAGAGGAATCATTACTCTGTGATAGTTCCTTAGTACGTAGTAATTTTGAAAGAATTGGGAAAAAACGAAAAAATGGCAATCACCGGAAAATCGAACACATACCTATATATACGCCATATCTGGCTAAAAAAAAGATAGGCATGGGTAGCCAGATCATCTAGAAACACTTTCCAACACTATAAAAATATAAGTTTTGCGACACTACTTGCCAATTCCTTACGGTAACATGACTAAGCAAAAAAATGCAAAACAAATAAAAAGGGGCACTCGCGGAAAAATGGCTAACATTCTAATATACGGCATTTCAGAAAAAAAAAATTCAGCCACGTGCTAGGCAAACCATCAAGGCACATTTTCCGACAAATAAACATCTAAATGAATAATTACTCTGTGATAGTTCCTTAGTACGTAGTAATTTTGAAAGAAATGGGAAAAAACGAAAAAATGGCAATCACAGAAAAATCGAACACATACCACATATATACGCCATATCTGGCTAAAAAAAGAAGATAGGCATGGGTAGCCAGATCATCTAGAAACACTTTCCAACACTATAAAATTATAAGTTTTGCGACACTACTTGCCAATTCCTTACGGTAACATGACTAAGCAAAAAAATGCAAAACAAATAAAAAGGGGCACTCGTGGAAAAATGGCCATTCTAATATACGGCATTTCAGAAAAAAAAAATTTCAGCCACGTGGTAGGCAAACCATCAAGGCATATTTTCCGACAAATAAACATATAAATGAAATATTACTCTGTGATAGTTCCTTAGTACGTAGTAATTTTGAAAGAAATGGGAAAAAACGAAAAAATGGCAATCACAGGAAAATCGAACACATACTTATATATACGCCATATCTGGCTAAAAAAAAATAGGCATGGGTAGCCAGATCATCTAGAAACACTTTCTAACACTATAAAAATATAAGTTTTGCGACACTACTTGCCAATTCCTTACGGTAATATGACTAAGCAAAAAAATGCAAAACAAATAAAAAGGGGCACTCGCGGAAAAATGCCCAACATTCTAATATACGGCATCTCAGATAAAAAAAAAAGACATGCACGTGTTAGCCCAACCATCAAGGCACACTTTCTAACACATAAACATGAAAAAAAAATCAATAATATACGGCAATTCCTTACTACGTAGTAAATTTTTACAAATATTGAAAAAAAAACAGAAATTGGCAACCGCTGTTAAATACCCAATATACCAATAACTACGTCGTATCTGACAAAAACAAAATCACGCATGGGTAGCCAGATCATCTAGACACACTTTCCAACACTAAAAAAGCAAAAGTTTTACGACACTATTTCGCAATATCTTACGGAAAAATGACTTGGCAAAAAAATTAAAAAAAATTAAAAAGGGACACTCGCGGTAAAATGCCCGACATTCTAATATACGACATCTCAGATAAAAAAAATGACATGCACGTGTTAGCCCAACCATCAAGGCACACTTTCTAACACATAAACATGAAAAAAAAATGAATAATATACGGCAATTCCTTACTACGTAGTAATTTTTACAAATATTGAAAAAAAAACAGAAATTGGTAACCGCAGTTAAATACCCAATATACCAATAACTACGTCGTATCTGACAAAAACAAAGTCATGCATGGGTAGCCAGATCATCTAGACACACTTTCCAACACTAAACAAGCAAAAGTTTTACGACACTATTTGGCAATATCTTACGGAAAAATGACTTGGCAAAAAAATGAAAAAAAATGAAAAAGGGGCACTCGCGGTAAAATGGTCCTCGTGGTGATGAACGACATTTTAACTAAAAAAAAAAACATGCACATGGTAGCCAAACAATCCACCAAGACTTTCCACAACTCATAACCTATACAAGTTGCACCATTCTACGACAATTTCATAATACGTAATAACTTTGATAATTATGCAAACTACCTTAGAAGGGTAAACTCGGACGCGAACGACCCCGACGCGTCTCAGAAATCGGGGAAGGAGTACAGCTACAGCAATGCACATCTGGACACTACTAGAGCGTGTAGGGGAGACACCTCCTGCAGGTCGATCACCCACAAATTCAGTCACGGGGGTGAGTCACGTGAGAAAAACCTGTTTTTTTTTTGACGCTCGGGGTCGCAAACGACCCATCGTACCTATCCAGGGTTAAAACATATGTTTATGATGGTATGTTAGCAAGAATAGACGGGAGTGAGCGAATCCCGGTCAGGGCATTGCGCGACACAGGTTGTAATCATAGTGTGGTGGTACGAGGAGTATACCCGTTGGTGGAACAGTCTTTCAAAGGTGACTCAGTTATTTTGAAGGGAATAGGAGGTGAGGAGGTCACCACTATTTGCCGCTTACAATTGTCATGCGAGTTGGTGACAGGTAATCTTAACTTTGCAGTAAAGGATTCAATGGCTGTCGAAGGAGTAGACATCCTCCTGGGTAATGAGGATGTTGGAGCGCCATTCATGCCTTGCCCCATTGTAACAGAGAAACCTTTGAAGTATAGTCCTACGACTGAACTAGAGAAGGACTACTCGTATCTGTTTCCTAGTTGTGTTACGACTAGGAATATGAAGAAAAAAGTGGCTGTTGAAAAAGAAGAAAAAGAAATCAAAAGAGCAATGGACTTGAAGGATTTGTTTTCCGAAGAAGCGGATTCCCTTGTTGGTACGCAAGAAGAGAATTCCCGAGTAGGCCCGAGCGAAGAGGAACGACAGACGAGCAGAAAAGAAGACAAATAAGAAATGGACTTTGAAGAAAGAGAAAATTCAATGTTTGAAGTAGGACAATTGAGTAGGAAAAGGCTGATAGAATTGCAACGTAAGGATGCAACGTTAACAGAGTTATTGTACCCTGTTATGGACGAGACAGAGGCACAGCAGTCTCTGACCTGTTATTGTCTTAAGGATGGGTTGCTTATGAGGAAGCATAGACCCGCCGATATCCCTGGGAATGCCGAATGGGGGATATATCGTCAGATACTAATTCCCGCACCGTTGAGAAGACAGGTGATCGCTGTCACGCATGAGACGGGATATATGGGGATAAGGAAGACGACGGAGAAGATAATGAAAAACTTTTTTCTGGCCTGGCATGCATAAGGACGTGAATCAATTTTGCCGTGCATGTAACGTATGTTAAATGGCTGGAAAGAAGAACGAGTGCATTAAGAAAGCACTCTTACACCCAATAGAAGTGCAGAGAGAACCCTTCAGCAAGGTAATGATCGACATTGTAGGACCTTCACCAAGGACGAAAAAATGTCACAAATATATGTTAACCTTGATGTATCCTGTAATGAGATACATAGAAGCCATACACGTCAGGAACATCAGTGCCAAGATAATCGCAGAGAAGTTACTAGACTTTTTCACTAAGCTTGGTACACCGGAAATCGTTCAAAGTGACCGAGGATCAAATTTTGCGTGAAAATTATTTCAGGACGTAATGAAACTGTTGGATGTAAAACAACAACTATCAACTGCTTATCATCCGGAGTCCCAAGGTGCATTAGAGAGGTTTCATCAAACTATAAAAAGTATGTTAATGAAGTTCTGCAATGATACGGGGAATGAATGTGACATCGGACTACCCCTGAAGTTATTTGAGGTGCATAATGCTTATCAAGAAAGCATGGGATGTAGCCCGAATCAAATGGTATTTGGACGAGAAGTACGAGGACTGATTAAAATATTAGTAGAAAAATTGAAGAATCAAGAAGAAACATATGGAGATTATGTCAAAGATTTGAGGAAAAGGATCAGCGAGATGTGGAAATTTTTGCTCGAAAACCTCAAGACCTGTCAAGGACAAATGAAGAAAAGGCTGGATATGGAAAGTAAGGACAGACAGTTTTCAATAGGACAACAGGTATAAGTTTCCCTACCGATAAGGAGATTCACACTCACCAACAAGTTTCAAGAACCATTCAAGGTTTTGTTGAAGCTCAGTGACCTTACTTACATTATCGAAACCCCAGGACGAATGAAAAATCAAAGGAAAATACACGACAACATACTGAAACCGTACTTGAGCAAAAACGAGACAGAAGCTTCACAAGTATGTATGGCACAAACAATACAATCCACAGAAGATGATGATGGATATTAGGTAGGGGCAGTAAGCAAAGTGAATAATTCGTGTATTATTCGGAATTTGGGAGAGAAATTAACTCTTTTGGACCATGAGCAACAAGAGGAATTAAGCCGATTAATTAGAAGTTTTCCTGAAATTCTCTGACGTCCTGAAACGAAAAGCCGTATCACCGAGAAGTCATGAGAAAAGAAGTGGAGTATTTGCTGCAAAACGGATTAGCCGAACAAACAATACTGAAAGTTTAACTCGATCAGTGTGGACGATAATTATCCATTGCCGCTCACTGGCCAACTACTCGATAATATCGGGCAAGCCAGATTCATCTCCAAGATTGACTTGTTAAAAGGTTATTATCAAATTCTTTTGGACGAGAAGGCAAAATTATTATCAGGTTTTATAACTCCGTTTAGATTACATCAATACACCGTCATGCCCTTTGGACTAAGGAACGACCCCGCTACTTTTCAACGAGTTATGGATAACCTTCTAGGATTGATAGAAGAATTGGGCATTTATCTCGACGATAGTGTGGTATATTCATCGACCTGGGAAGAACATCTCCGAATCATGAATAAGCTATTTCAAAAGCTGCGAGGAACATACATGACGAATAACCAGAAAAAGAGCGAATTTGTAAAGTCAACAGTTTGGTACTTGGGATTTGAAGTAGGAAGAGGACGAATTGCCTCTGTAGCTGGTACTGTCGAGGGAATAAGGAAAGCATCACCCGCCCCCCCCCCCACAATAAGGAAGCAATCACAATGCTTTTTAGGGATGGCAGGATTCTACTGGTATTTTTGCCCGAACCTTTCGGATGTAGTCGCTCCTTTGACAGATTTGACTGGCCAAAAGAGAAAATTTGTATGGACCAGTGAGTTCCAGGAATCCATCGACAGGATAGAAGCTGTATTACCTTTTAAACCGATACTGCGAGCTTCTGATTTCAATAATAAATACCTTATCCAAGTGGAAGCTTCGCATAGCGGGATTAGAGCTCTCTAATTACAAGAAGACGGGGAAAGAATTCTTCACCCTGTTTGTTTCATGTTGTCAAAGCTAAAGAAATATCAGTGAGCTGACTCGGCAGTTGAAAAGGAACTACTAGCGTTAGTCACAGCGATAAACAAGTTTAAGGTCAATGTGAATCGACCAAAAAATTAAGAGATTACAGTATATTAGAATCACAAACCTTTAACTTTTGTGAATAAGATGAAAAATAGTAATCAAAGGTTAACTAGGTGGTCATTATGCTTGCAACCGTATTGTATTGATGTAAAACATATATCAGGTAAAGATAACGTGGTTGCAGATTATTTATCTCAGACTGAATTGATTTATTCATGCCCAAAATAAATAATCTCTTTTGGGGGGAGTTATCTTATGAAGCTGGTCTAGTGTAGAGTAAATACCGTAGTCTAATAATGGCTTTATTCATATCTTATATTGTTTTGATATATGAATTGAAGAGTTGAATTAGACAACCCGTAAAATGATCTCCTCTCATGTAGGTAAAAGCATTTTATGTAAATTACGTAAAACTTTTCTCGTGAATTTCATTGTATTCTTTATGCAAGTTAATATATGTAAATTTACATAAAAAATTTTCATCTTCTGTTTCTATGGGTTTATTCTAGTCATCTATATTTATTTCTTTATCATGAAAATTTTCAGTTATTTTTAAGAATTAACTTTTTATTTCACGTATGTTTGGTATGAAGTCTTACATAATTTATTTGAGAGTGTTGTGGTATTTTTCCGATGTATGAAAAAGGGCTTAGGTAATGTTCTTTTATATTTTATGAAGTATTGTCTCATGTTTGAGACAGTATGTTCAGCAACCTGTACCTACGGAAAATTCTCTACCATGTGCTTTAGAAACGTCACAAAGGCCCGGTGAGAGAATGTTATC
>NC_090740.1:79888189-79893189 GCF_036898095.1 Palaemon carinicauda
CTCTGGTGCAGTAATAAGATTATGATTGTCAACTAATGCATTTTAAGACATAATAAAGCTCAGTGTCGGGGTCTTTCTTAAATGAATATGGTAAGATGAAATACATACCCTCGTACCAATTAGAAAAAAAAAAAAAAACCCTGCATCTAAAGCAACTTTTTAGTAAAAAAATTTCGCTTTAAATTTAACCTTTTTCAAGAACAGATACTCAATATTCATTATAACTCTCTCAAGGATCGAATCAGAAACTGTTAATGTTCTAATCAAGCTTCCAGCATTTTATACAAAGAAGATTATTAATTAATCTTCATCTTCTTATGAATATAAATAAAGAAACATGTAATATTGGATAGAAACTCAAACGAAATACGGACAAAAAGATTCTGAATATACTGATACCAAACATTTACATTTCATAATACAAAACTATAAAGAACATGTGGTATTTTGAATGATTATTACTTTACAATATTATCAATATCAAATATCATGAAAACAGTTCAAAGCTCAAATAATCTTTAGCCTCAGGCATAAGGAAAGATCATTAAATTCTAAATATAATAGTTAATAACACTTACTGCATTTTCCAATGAATATATGAAAATATGATTATCAAAGGAATTTTAAAGCTTTAAATAAAAAAAAAACTACCAGAATTTAACTGCATGTATTCATTAGACTACAAATATCCTATAGTTTCATGAACGATATGATATGATATTTTTTAATGTCGCTTCAATAAATTATAAATTCAATAATATGAAAACAATCTCACGGATTATAAAGCGATGTATTAATTTGTTGCTTCACTTAGTCAAATAAAGATGGTAACGTAAATACGTTAAGAAATTTTAAGAATCTATGTAAGGCCAATGAAAACCAGATTTTGGTGGTAGAATCTTTTAAGAACTTTTCAAACAATGATCAACAATATTTCATTACTTAGAAATTCTACTCGAAATCATATTCCTTAACTCTGTGTCTGCTTTATTTTTAAATAACACAAAAGAAAATTACCAAAATTTACTGTTTAAACTAGGATTTTGGCATCTACACACATATACATACATACATACACACACACACACACACACACACATATATATATATATATATATATATATATATATATATATATATATATATATATATATATATATATATATATATATATATATATATATATATAACGGATTTTGAGCGAAGCGAAAAATCTACTTTTGGGTGAGATGGCCATGTCGTCCTGATGGAAATTCCTTAAAGTAGCTTCATAAGGGATATATGTACTACAGTGATATTCCCAGAGAATTTTACCTTTAGGTATCCAGAATTGTAACTCCTGGCACGAATATCCTCAAAATTTCTCAAAAGGATATCGCATAATATCAGCGGACGCATTGTTGACACGCCTCCATAGCAATCTGCACCCCAAACAGCGTTTTGGCTTCGTGGAGGATGTGGCAAAAGGGAGCCGTCCAAAGGCTCTCCCCGCTCTCGTAATACTATTGGGAATACAACAGCGCCATTCCCACGACGGCGGACGTTCCTTGTAGCATTGAGCGTGGTGTTACAGATACAGTACCACGAAAGGGATACTGTGAAGATCTTTTCTTTCAGAAGAGATGGGTGGGTCCATCAGGAAGACATGGCTATCTCACCCAAAAATAGATTTTTCGCTTCGCTAAAAATCCGTTTTTTGGGCTCAAGCCATGTCGTCGTGATGGAAGCATACCAGAGCATTAGTGTACCTGTGGATTTTTAATCAGTGCCTTAACCTTATAGCAACCTTTTCTATGGTCATGGGGACCACATGAGACAAGGGACGTTACCGTTATTCGTCCCAATCACTAATCATAACCAATGTTAGTGCTTCCTGCCTCCTACAGGGAAGAGTCATTCTAGACAGTAGAAAAGGGATCTTGAGGTTAACATACATAGTATGACCAAACATAAGTACACACTGAATATACAAATAGTCTCATAGTTGTATATTTTCTAAAATAACAGTGTCTCTTATATCTATTATTTGATGCATACAAATATATGAGGGATACTTACTTTGGTAAGTTGAAGAACTCTGGCATGTATACATACAATTGTCTGGCGAAGGTGGACGCACTACGTTCTAATAGACATTTTTTACTAATAAATGACTAAAAGATGTTCAGTAAAACGAATGTAGTATGACAATGGGATTATACCTGTAACAACTACAGAGACTATATTTCCTTCTTGAAGGAAGAAATGATGAGTGCCACTCTTAGACTGAAGAAAATTATAGAACAATTTCTCTTCATAATTCCTGTACTGGTTACTTCTATCTGCAATGTGTACTTCGTACACCAGCACCAGTGCTATCTGTATAATTCCACACCTGGGATTTTGAACAGAACCAGTGTTATCATGGTAACACTTAATTAAAAGAAGTCACACCTAAGAAGGTTGACCTCTTCTCCCTTTAATTGACAGTCCCAGTCAATTAGCTGTTCATCGTAGAATTAGACGGCAGGTTAAATATTCTACCTGGCGTCACCACATATTGCTTCAGATCATGGATTTGTCTAGCATAGTGTATGTAGAACACTCTGCAGGATTCTCATCCGTTACATGTGCGAGGACATGTGAGGTCCCACACTAAAAACTGTTCACTACAGTAATTAGGAGGCAGGTTTTAATACACTACCTGCCGCCACTACGAAGTGTTTCAGTTCATGAACTTGTTTTGCATAGTGTTTGTAAAAAACTCTGGATGATTTCCATCCAGTGTATGAATGAAGGTGCTCAAAGTCCATATACTGAAAGAAGTTCAGTGATGAAGCAATCTTTCTCGGATCATGACCTGCGGGAGTACTGTCCGGATCCGCTCTACGAATAAAGTAGGTGAGCTTCGCCCTTAGTTGTTTTAGGGATAAATTTGATCCAGGAGTTTCTCCTTTAAAGAGCTGTCCTACCCTGAAGTCTGAAGTTCTACGAAGATAGACCTTTAGACACTCTACAGCACATAGAGAGACATCTTCTTTCAGAGGGCAGATTCTCCAGGGACCCCACCTCTTAGTAGGTAGCTCGTTTTTATTGATAAAGAATGGATCAGGAAATAGATTCAGTTCTCCCACTTCCGTGAACTGAATGTGACCCTCATCTCTGGATAGGGCCACTATTTCACTAACTCTAGCCCCGGAGGCGATAGCGAACAGAAAAATAACCTTTTGGGTTAGTTCCTTAAGAGAACAATTGTCATTGTTCACAGTTGAGGCATAATGTAAGACCTTATCCAAAGACCAAGAGATGGGCTTTGGTGGTACTGTGGGCCTAAGCCTAGCACATGCCTTCGGAATCTTATTAAAGATTTCATTTGCCAGATCCACTTGAAAGGCATATAGGAGAGGCCTAGTCAAGGCTGACTTGCACGTATTTATCGTATTGGTGCCAGACGTTGGCTATGAAGGTGGACAAAGAAGGACAGACAAAAGTTCATTGAAATTTCTTTCGGTCCTTTTGCTTTGACAAACGCAACCCACTTTTTCCAGGAAGACTCATATTGTCTTCTAGTTGACTTGGCCTTGTATTCTTCTAAGAATTCTATATTGCCTTTTGAGATCCCATACCTTTTTCTAACCGCTAGAGCGAGAAAATCATGAAATGAAGGGTTTGGGTTCTCTGTGATAAAACGAAGGCAGTTAATTTCTGAATTTTCGGAAATATACCTAGGGTCGGAGCTAGGACCAGCCTCATCTAGTCTATCAGCCCCACTAGAAGATCCTCGTATGGGGCTATATAGCGCGGTAGTTTCTTGAAGACGCTCGTGATGAAGAGGTCAAATTGCAGTTCTGGGACTTGTTCCCATCTGGGAGGGAATATGTCTGCGCCCATGGACCATTCCAACTCTATCGGTTTGTATCGAAAGAGAGTATCCACCGTCACATCGTGGATCAGTTGTAAATGAACTGCTGGCAGGTGCCGTCCATTTAAGAGAGGGATGGGTAACTTCACCAAGACTAAATGAGACGTTCAAATGTTACGTCTTATTATCGCTTCGGTGTCCCAGATCAGTCGTAGGGAACCTGATCTGTGTGGAGGGGGCTTCCCCACCCATGAAAGGACCAGCAGAGTCTTGGGACTTTCGTGCTCTAATTTCTGTTAGAAAAGCAATTAAAGAGGGACCGATCTCAGTCTTTTTTTTATCTCTTTAAGCGTTTGCTGCGTGTTTTCTCCAAGATCTTAACGCATCTTTCCGGTGTGCCCTTAGCACCAGGTCTGTCACTATAGCAAACTGGGGAAAGTTTAGCGCTTTTTCCTGTTGGCGTTTTGATATTCTGACTGAATACCTGTGTCTCTTGACAGACCTCACGAGCTCCTTTTATATTTGCAGAGGAGAGGAGAGTTGATGTGACTGAGGGCTTCGATGGTTTTTTAAACATCGAAACCCCTGAGCTGGAGAAAGTCGAGACTTCTAGAAGCCTATCTTGCATCCGAGATGTCCCAGGAACCGGGTCATCTCTTTGAATGCACATTGGGTGGACACTTTGGGTGCTGCCTCCTGATCAGATATATTAATACCTGAACTATTCCTAGGCTTGAATTTGACGTGACTAAGTTCATCACTCCTTTGAAGATACTTAGAACTGTGAGTCCGACACGTATCTTCCTTAGGATGAATGTTACTCTCTGTAACATGAATTCTAGATAGGAGGAAGGGGGTTGGTTGACTGGAAGGTTCCGAAGGACACCTTTCAGGTCTGACAAGACAACGAACACCCTTAATTGGAACTAGGTCCATATGTTCAGAAGGATTAACAATCAGAACTTGCTGTTTTTTATGAACTTGTTGAGTGGCGACAAGTTCAGAATGGCTCATTGATATCTTGAGTCCTTCTCGTGAACACGAAGCAGCCTTCCCTGGAACTCGATGAGCTGAAGTTTTCTTACTACCTGTATGCTCTATAGCTCTCAGGTATACTCCTCCAGGAGGGTTTTGAACTGTAGGAGAAGGTAAGGATATG
>NC_090740.1:79898189-79900689 GCF_036898095.1 Palaemon carinicauda
ACACTCATTATCTTTTTTGTTTACGGTTTGGGTACGTGACTGGAGACCTCGGTGAGGGAGGTGATAAGGGACAGAGCTTGTGTTTGGAAAGTCTGTTCGGGATTCTACAGAGGCTATACCCTTTTGACCTACAGCTGCCGCACTTAGAAAATTTTATCAACGCCTCTGGACGTATTTTGAGTGGTGTCCTTCGCAGGTACGCTTCTTGCCATCTGCGGTGTTGCGTCCTGCTTGTATTGCAGGTGATTTGTGCCACCTGCAGTCTTATCTTGCTGCCACCTCAGTGGAAGATTTTCCTGAGGTGTTAGGAACATTCGCTTCAAAGGACGTTTTGGAATTTACTGCAGCTGTGGGGGCCTTGATGCCCGTCAAGAGTCTAGTAAGGAGAAAGATCCCAGGTAAGCATTCCTTTTTGTATGGTGGTGCAGGACTTCTCAACTCCTCCTTCCTGGTGCTTCTGTGTTCCCCTGTTAGCAGAGTTCTGGTATCATTGGAATCACGGCCTACTGTAAGGCAAGATATTTGTTATTCTGGGATCACGGACTCCCCTTCTGAGTGTGAGGAGATTTTTTTTTTTCGTGTTATTCAATATAATTTTCTATGTATATATATCCTATAATGAAATGTTAAGACAGTCTGAATTTGTTGCCACTTTTTGTTTTGTTTTGTTATAATTATAAATTCGTGTGATGTTAACAGCCATTAGTGTATTTAGGAGATGTATAGCGAGTTTTTAAGGTGAGTTCCAATCACATAGGATTTAATGATTTATGTAAATCAAATATCACTTCCATCATTCTCTTAGTTTTATTTTTATTCAGTTCGGTAAATGTAAATTTACGTTATTTTAAAGAGCTAAATTTTCACTTCACGTTGATTTTTTTAATAATTCTTATGTAAACTTGTTGAAAGGTATGTTGTATGACACAAATGCTAGGGATTGCATCATGTTTCCACGTGGCTGGAAGGGGCATGAAGGTTCTAGACTAAAAGTTTAAAATTTTTCATTTTAATATTACAAGAGGAGGTGGCTAGAGTTATCTGAGAGAGTTGCCTCGCTAGCAATGCTAGTACCCTACTTCCATAATGATAACGTTGGCAACCTTACGCTGCTAGAGCCATGCCCCCATGCTACGAGAATGATATAATAGAATTAATTAAGTTGATATATATATAGGACCTAGCATTGCGTAGGAGAATGATTTCCCTCCAATATATACGGTGTATAGCGTTGTTCAAATGTTGGTGATATTATCGTGTTTAATTAAAAATGAAGTTTGTTAATGTAAGTACTTTTTATTTGGTAAGTTTTATTTGGCTGGCACTGTGAGATTTTGGTTAAACAGTGAATTGTTTTTATTTCGCTTAACCATTTGGTAATCTTGTGTGAGCCAAGGGACATAAGAGTAATATTTAAGTATATGGAAGTGTAATTCTGAGTTATTGTCCATAGGTGTTAAAATGTCATTTATTCCTTAATTGTCGAATATTTCCATAAAATAATTTCTAGTGAAAAGAGTGATTGTATAAGTTTCTATAGTGTCATTTTGTCTTAGTCTATGGTTTATTTCAGATATGATATTTGGAGTGATTTATATTTCGTGCTAATTGTGAATTGTCAATTGTTTTAGGGGATAAATTTATTTTTTGTAAATTGTGTACTAATTTGATCACCAGTGGTTAATTACAGTGCTTTGCTCATATCCCCTGACTGAAAACCGATGTAAGAGGTTGATTTAAGTATATTTTTCGTTGAAGTAAAGTAATCACCTAGTTTTGTTTTCAGTGTAAAGTAAAGTAAACCTTTAAGATATTCATTTATCATATATAGTATCATCTGAAAGTTGTGTATTATTCTCAGAGCTCGGAGGTTTTTCTCTTGTGTAGCAAATTATATAATATAAAGCAGGTCAGCTTAAGAGCTCTGGAATTTACGTATTTCAGTAGTCGTAATAATATATATATATATATATATATATATATATATATATATATATATATATATATATATATATATATATATATATATATATATATATATATTTATATATATATATATATATATATATATATATATATATATATATATATATATATATATATATATATATTTATATATATATATATATATATATATATATATATATATATATATATATATATATATATATATATATATATATATATATATTTATATATATATATATATATATATATATATATATATATATATATATATATATATATATATATATATATGCAGAATAACAACAGGAAAAATGAGAATACGAAATATACGATTAAGTCCTGACTAGTTTCGTGATACTTCTTCAGAGGACTGATTTATTGAGAGAGGTTACTTTACATTTTATAGGGAAAGTAAACGTACGAACATACATATAGAGGCTTACAGAACAATGACACTCCCATACAAGCTACCTGGACTGTGGTCAGGTGTTTACTGGGCGGAGATCCAACCTCAATAGACACCTTCCAAAAA
>NC_090740.1:79905689-79913189 GCF_036898095.1 Palaemon carinicauda
CAGCCCCTAGGCTGGAGAGTAGATGATTCTCCTTCCCCCTGGGATGGCGCTGATACTGAAACAGACTTTCTTTAAGGTGTTTAGGTCTGCCAAAACTGCCAGCTCCTACCACACCTCATATAGGACCCTTTTTCCTCCCCCACCGTTCTTTTTTGATACCGGTATCCTGCAACCTTACCGATGCCGGTAGGTTGCCGGTGCCGGCCAAACTCCCTCCCCACTGCTGTTGTCCGGCTGCCAGTGAATTTGACAGCTGCATTCAGCCATGACAACTGCCGGCGGCTATGCGTCTTTCATCTGTCGGTTGCTATGACGGCTGACGGTGGCGAGGCATACTGCTGGTAGCCATGCCAGTTGCCGGCAGCCATGATGGCTGTCGGCGGCTGCCAGCAAACATGTTGGCTGGGAATGGAAAGTCCCTTCTGTCTCTAAGGTTCTTTAGTTCTCCCTTGAACTGCTAACCACAAGTTCTATTGCCGGAGTACCACCCACCAGACCGCCACAGATAGGTGCTGACCTAGCCGGCAGCATCCTGACTGTACTACTACTGCCAGAGGCTAGCCTGCCGGCAGTGCGTCGGCGGGACCTTGCCGGCAATAGTACTGTGGCTAGATGGAAGCCTGAATGTTAAATTCTCCCCTTCCATTTGAACCTTATTTCTGGAGAAATGCAGTAAAATTAGACTTTACATCCTTAATTACTGTATACATACACAGCAATAGGTAGCCTTCACTCTATGCTATCTCTCTCACTTTTAGCTATTATGCTGAATGTGCCGCCAAGAACTAGCTATGCCGCCGAAATGCCGGTTGATCTATAGTATATGTTCATACAGGTAGTCAGTATATTTGCAGTATAGGATATACTGCAGATAGAAAACTACTTTATATATTATACTAGTAGTTATTTTGAATATATCCTGGGTATCCATACTCAGGTATTTGCTGAGCCCAATCCTGTATTGAAAGAATATAACTTCAATATTCTGATTAGAAATCAGTTTTTTAGATTACCTTACAATATTAAATATTTAAAGGGCTGGATTGTTACACTTCTAACCCTTAAAAGGTAGAACCCTTATCTTGAGTCTCCCTGATCAGGAAACTCTATAATTTAATTTTGTTAGGGAGGTCATAGCAAATAGGTTGGGTGGGATACACAAATATATGTCTTTTATTTTTCTTAGTTCAGTTGGCATCATGCTAGCTGGACTGTGCCATCACATGCTTGCCACAAAGGCAGCACGATGGCTGAACTACTTTATATATAATTATACAGTAGCCAGTAATTTGCAACATAGCATATGCTGCAAATAGAAAACTATAGCATGATTATACAGTAGTTATTTATAACATATCATGGGTATCCTTGGTGAGCTTCTGCTGGTACCGCTCCTATATTGAAAGAATATTATTTCTTCAATATTCTGATTGAGGAATCAATCATCATTACCCCAAAGTGTTAGAAACAAGAAGGGACAGTGACTTATACACTCGGTAGAGGAATCCCCGTATAGCTAACACTGATGGGAGGTAACAGCTGTTGCTTACATGGGATACACAAGTATGTGTCTCCTACTATCCCTTTATAGCTTACTGTCCTAAGCTACTTTGTTGAAAATTGACTTTTACATATTGATTATAAGTGCGATAATCAATTATATACTCATTTTGTTCTCCTTTCTTTACAGGAGGAACACCAGATGACTTGTGTTGCAGTGTTCTGCAAAATCTAGAGTAAAGGTTTTTACGGTCGTAATACTTGCAGGTTTCCTGCCCCCATCAATATTATTTCCGAATCCCTACATTATTGGAACCCGCAGGTTTTTAATGTATCTCGGACCTTAATGTCCGAAGGCTTTGAGAATCCCAAGTCTACAGAGACTAGGGACACAGCTCGAGACAATTTACGCAACTGAGTGAGAGGCTACCAGAAAATCTCTCCGGGACCTTACCTACCTAATGATAGGATGCCCCGGGCACCAATTACATCTCCTGACGGCCAGATAGCCTTTGAAAAGAAGGAAAGGAATTGCACACGGGAAGAAGGGAAAAATGTAGTGTCGGAATTGTTTCCGCCTATGCCGGCTCTAGAGCCATTGACGACGACATCTTTATCTTCTACCCCTCTATTAAAGGGAAACGACCAATTATGGGTCCAAGTGAATACTCTATTAGAGAGCTTTCATGAACAACAAGAAAAGCAGGAAGTAAAATGTTAGATAGCCTAGTAAAGCTCAACTTGTTGCTTCCCAAGGGTCATACAAACGACCCATGGATCAACACCTCCCGACATGCTCCAAAACCAATCAATGGAGGTTTGCAGAGCTGAAGCAGATTTTAAATGGTAAACTCTACATCTAGGAGGAGATGGGTGCTGCTCCTTTGGACAAAATACGATTTTGGCCAAGCTTTGACGTTTTTCCTAATTGTTCTGTTCGACTGAAGGATGAAGCAAAGTCAAGAAAAGGAACGAAATCGAAGGAAGTCATGATTCTCAACCATGATAAGGCACAGACTATCCTGTCAATTAGCCTGGAAAATGCGGGTTACTCGGTGTCGAAGGTATCCACACTGGGTATCAGGCACCCTTCCTTTCTTGCTCCTGCTTCAATTTCATTCTCCTTTATGGGGAAGGCATTCAAATCTGTTGCCAAGGCATTGGAGGCAGGTAGGCCATGTCCTTCACTCGAGGAGTGCAAGCCTCTGTTACCAGCCATTCCCAGACAGGACAATGACTGGAAGGAAGTCCATTTAACTTTTTCAGTAGGAAGATTAGATGCGGAAGATGCCAGTCGACAGTTAAAAGAAGTTCTCCCTAAACTATCCGAGTTTCTCTTATATAATGAACAAGAGACAAAGGAGAGACTTGCAGCCTCCCTATCTCTACAAAACTACTTAGAGTTGTGTTCATCCCATCAAAGTACCCAACACATGCTCATGGTCTTAGCCAAAATGCACATGGCTACCTTAGTGAAAGACCTTTACGCCTTTATGGAGGCTAGGAGAACACGTAGGGAGTTTGTGTTCGCTGCAGTAACACTGAAACATGAGACAAGGAAGCTAATATCATCCAACATCTGGGGTAAAGACCTCTTCCCATACGAGGTAGTTAGGGAAGTGATTAAGAATGTCACCACAGAGAACGTAGGTCTTCTCCAAAAGTGGGGCATCCTTGCAAAGAGAAAGTCTTTTATGGTTGTGGGTCTCCTACCTAATAAAAAAAGACAGGAAAGTCTGGAAATATACTTTGGGCTGTTCAACAACATCCCACAGCTGCAATGACCGCGATGCCATAGGCAGGTGGTCAAAAATTTAATCCTACTGATCATTCAAAGCATAGAGATGCTTCTGGTAGGAGGGAGGATCATTCAGGATCGTTGGACCTTCGATCCTTGGGTCCAAGGCCTAATCAAACATGGGACTACGATGGGAGGTAGAAATGTCTCCATCATCATTTCCTTAACTCCTAC
The DNA here is from genome assembly GCF_036898095.1 of Palaemon carinicauda. NCBI lineage: Eukaryota > Metazoa > Arthropoda > Malacostraca > Decapoda > Palaemonidae > Palaemon > Palaemon carinicauda. The sequence goes on from NC_090740.1 coordinate 79,909,162, forward strand.
AATCCAAAACCCTCCTGTAGGAGTATACCTAAGAGCTCTAGAGCATACAGGTGGTAAGGAAACAATAGTACATCGTATTCCGGGGAAGGCTGTTTGGTGTTCACGAGAAGGACTCAAGAAATCTCGGTCATACAGCGAGATCAGAATGTTAATCCTACTGAACATTTGGATCCGGTTTCAAAAAGGGGTGTTTTTAGTCTTGTCAGACCTGGAAAATGTCCCTTGGCAACCTGCAGCCAATCACTGCATCCCCTCCTATCTAGGTTTCAAGTTACAGAAGGTAACGTATATCCTAAGAAAGATATGTGTCGGACTAAATACAGTCCTAAATATCTTAATAGGATTGGTAGACTTGGTCAAGCAATAACCGAGTCTAGAAATGGTTCAGGCAACAATGTATCTGGACGAGAAGTTGGGATGGGCAGCACCCGAAGTGGCTGGACTATGAACATCCAAGGAGATGAACCGGTTCCCGGAACATCGCGGATGCAAGATAAGCCTCAAGAAGTCTCAATTCTCTCCAGCCCAAAGGTTTCAATGGCTGTAAAATCATTGAAGTCTGTAGTCACACCAAATCTCCTTTCCCATAGGAATGAATATAAAAGGAGATTGTAAGGTCGGTCAAGAGACTCGGGTAATCAGTCAGATTTCCAAGACGTTAACAAGGAGGAGTTCTGAACTCTCTCCAGTTCGCAATAGTAACACACCCAGCGCGAAGAGCACAGCTGAAAGATGCGTCAAGAGTCTGGAGAAGATACGCATCAAACGGTTGAAGAGATCTAAAAAGACCAATATAGGTCCTTCTTTAATTGCTTCTCTAACAAAGGTTATAGTCCGAAAGTCCCAAGACTATGTTGGTCCTGTCATGAGTGGGGAAGCTCTCTCCACACACATCAGACTTCCTTCGACTGATCCGGGACACTGAAGCGATAAAGAGACGTCGCAATTGACAACGTTAGAAAATGTCTCATACAGTATAGGTGACGTTAACCATCCCTTACTTAAAGGGATGGCACATGTCAGCAGTTCATATACAACCGATCCACAATGTGACAGTGGATGCTCTATTTCTGCTCAAGCTGATAGTTAGAATGGCCCTCGTACACAGACCTATTCTCTCCCATATGCGATCAAGTCCCCAGAACTGCAAATCGACCTCTTCCTCGTGAGCGTCTTCAAGAAACTACCTCGATATGTAGCCCCATACGAGGACCCTCCAGTGGAGTTAACAGATATCATGTCTCAGGTATAGAAGGGATAGACTCAGATATCCTGGTTCATCCCATCCAACTGCCTGCTGAAGGTCCTCAACAAGCTTAGATCCTTCCAAGGGAGAGTAGCTCTATTGGCTCCCAAGTAGCCCAAGAGCAATCTGTCCTCTTTAGTGAAGGATCTGAAGCTGAGGCTGGCCCTAGTTCTTAACCCAGGACTATATCAGAGGGTTCAAGATTTGATTGCCTTCGATTTATCACGGTGAACCCGAATCGTTCATTTCATGATTTCCTTGTCCTAGCGGTTAGGAAAAGATTTGGGATCTCAAAAGGCAATATAGAATTCTTAGAAGAATACAAGTCTAAGTCAACGAGAAGACAAAATGAGTCGTCTTGGAAAAAGTGGGTTGCTTTCGTTAAAGCAAAAGGACCGAAAGAAATTTCGATGAACTACTGTCTGTCCTTCTTTGTCCACCTGCATAATCAAGGCCTGGCGGCCAACACCATAACTACGTGCAAATCAGCCTTGAGTAGATCCCTTCTATATGCCTTTCAAGTGGATCTTACGAATGAAATATTTAATAAGATTCCAAAGGCATGTGCAAGGCTTAGGCCTGCAGCACCACCAAAGCCCATCTCTTGGTCTTTGGACAAGGTCCTACATTATGCCTCATCTGTGATCAATGAAGATTGTTCCCTTAAGGTTATTTTTCTGTTCGCTATAGCCTCTGGGGCGCATATTCCTGAAGTCTGGATGGAAATAGACTCTCTCGGATACTAGAACCAATCAGAGCGTGTTTTGTAGCGGTGACGTCGTGAGACTCCGCCCTCCCTAGCGCTACCACGTTTACGCTTTTCTTAATTCTCGAAGAAGCACCAGTTATATTAATCTTATATAATAGATTTAATATTGGTAAATATAGTTGTTATAGATGTAGACAGAAAATAGGTATCAACTTTGTTGTACCAGCTAATATTCACTTTGGCGCTTATGCAACATAAGTTACTGAGATATGCAAGGCACATGGGACCATTGCTCAATGAAACATGAAGAAAGCCAAGCCCATGGCAATCAGCCGCTTCATTACATAATAAGTCATGTAGAAGCACCAGTTTTGAGAATAGAATCTTGTGAGAGGTTATATTGGTGAATAAAATTATTAAAAAAAAAAGTAGAGATACGCAAGGCATATAGCTGGCAACATTGCTCAATAAAACACACCAGAAGGGCTATGATCCTATGTTAATCAGCTGTTTCTTTACGTAAGACTTCACCTGTTGAAACATGACTTAACTGGCCTCGACAGGAGGACTGATCCCCTGGCAATCAGCTGTTTCGTTAACTATTCATATTGGCCTCGACACTTAAGCATTTAGTACATGAAATAGGCTGAGTTTAAAATCTTTGTTACTTTGAATTTTATTTGGAATCATTGTACCCCCCAAAATGCACAAATTTTGCCCTGTTGATCACACATATTTCTTCTGCAAGTTGATTTGTTCTTTGCTGCGTATATGCATTATGTATTTTCTATTATTGTTTTATAGTTTTGACTCAATGTTTTTGAAATATACATATTTAGTCAGGTTAGGCTAGAATACGGATTGTAATTCATGTTCGGAAGTATACAAGGTGTGACAGGAAATATAGACTTTTATTTTAGTTGCTAGGGTAAATCTATGTTGCAATAAAAAAAAAAAAAAAACATTCTTTTAATATCAAACGGAAATGAGTAGCAAATTCAATCTAGTCAAAGAAAAATATACCAGAAAAATATTTTCAATTTGCACAAATATGTAATAAAAAAGCACAAATTTACGCTGTGTATTACAACCAAGGCCATACTCAAGTTTTGTTGTGCAGATATCCCAAACTATGGCAAATTTTTGCTCTGCTTATATTATACAAATTACCATTGCAGCCTCGGATACCAAAAAGTTTTCCTTTGCTGATACTTTGTTGTAAATTTTAAAATCAACTACATAGCTTGGAATGTATGGGGATTAAAACAAATTACTTACAAAAGATTATTTTATATAAAGGTTTATTATATACAGAAAATTACTAACATTTTACATCATACCAAAGTTGATTGACTCCAAACTGCACAACTCCATTATCAACCAGACACAATAAAAATGGAATAATCTATGTCTTAAGAGCTATAATAGATACAAAAAATTAATACGTTGCCTAAACACTAATCAAAAACTATTGTGAAGTGTGAGAAATATGAATTCGGAAGTATCCTATTTTCCATTTGAATGAAATATATGCCAATAAAAAATACATAAATATCACTATTTTTCACTAAATGATTTGTGCTATGAGATTTCCCATTGGCCACGTTATAGGAAATGTCGTAAGCCAAATTACGGGGACGTTTAGGTTGTGAAGACAGAGCACCTGTCGGATGATGGACTTTACACAGCGGTGCTGCTCTCCTTGGCCTGCCAGTTGAGCGTCTTGCGATGGAGGAGAAGCCTATACCTTCAAAATCTAACAACTAGGGATTTCTTGCATACTCCGTAGAGACTAAAGTAAAAGTAACACATGTGACACGACACAACGTAAACAACACACTTGGAGGACTATAGGCTACAGACTCAATCAATTCGACAGAAGTTACAGAATAGGAATAGCACAAGCAGTTTATTTACATTGAGCAATGGTGCCATATACCTTACATACTCAGACTCTCAGTACCTTTTTATAATAACAAGCGCCACCGTAAATGCTAGCTGCTACAGCATAGTTAATACACATATTCTGTAAGCATCTATAACAACTAAAATATTTACCAATATTATAACGTA
>NC_090740.1:79920689-79923189 GCF_036898095.1 Palaemon carinicauda
TTCTCGACCATGATAAGGCACAGGCTATCCTGTCAATTAGCCTGGAAAAGGCGGGTTACTCCGTGTTGAAGGTATCCACACTGGGTAACAGGCACCCTTCCTTTCTTGCTCCTGCTTCAATTTCATTCTCCTTTATGGGGAAGGCATTCAAATCTGTTGGCAAGGCAGTGGAGGCGGTAGGCCATGTCCTTCACTCAAGGAGTGCAAGCCTCTGTCACCAGCCTTTCCCAGACAAGAAAAGGACTGGAAGGAAGTCCATTTAACCTTTTCAGTAGGAAGATTAGATGCGGATGTCGCCAGTCGACAGTTTAAAGAAGTTCTCCCTAAACTATCCGAGTTTCTCTTGTATAATGAACAAGAGACAAAGGAGAGACTTGCAGCCTCCCTATCTCTACAAAACTACTTAGAGTTGTTTTCATCCCATCAAAGTACCCCAGACATGCTCATGGTCTTAGCCAAATTGCATATGGCTACCTTAGTGAAAGACCTTTACGCCTTTATGAAGGCTAGGAGAACATGTAGGGAGTTTGTGTTCGCTGCAGCAACACTGAAACATGAGACAAGGAAGCTAATATCATCCAACATCTGGGGTAAAGACCTCTTCCCATACGAGGTAGTTAGGGAAGTGATTAAGAATGTCACCATGGAGAACGTAGGTCTTCTCCAAAAGTGGGTCATCCTTTCAAAGAGAAAGTCTTCCATGGTTGTGGGTCCCCTGCCTAAAAAGAAGACGGGAAAATCCGGAAATATATTTTGGGCTGTTCAACAACATCCCACGGCTGCAATGACCGCGATGCTACAGGCAGGTGGTCAAAAATTGAATCCTATTGATCATTCGAAGCATAGAGATGCTTCTGGTTGGAGGGAGGTTCCTCCAGGATCGTTGGACCTTCGATCCTTGGGTCCAAGGCCTAATCAAAGATGGCACTACGATGGGAGTTAGAAATGTCTCCATCATCATTTTCTTAACTCCTCCTGCAATCCAAAACCCTACTGTAGGAGTATACCTAAGAGCTCTAGAGCATACAGGTGGTAAGGAAACAATAGTCCATTGTGTTCCGGGGAAGGCTGTTTGGTGTTCACAAGAAGGACTCAAGAAATATCAAGTGTCATTCCGTACTTGTCGCCACTCAACAAGTTCAAATAAAACAGCGAGATCAGAATGTTAATCCTTCTGAACGTTTGGATCCGGTTTCAAAAAAGGGTGTTTTTAGTCTTGTCAGACCTGGAAAATGTCCCTTAGCAACTTCCAGCCAATCACCGCATCCCCTCCTATCTAGGTTTCAAGTTACAGAAGGTAACGTATATCCTAGGAAATATATGTGTCGGACTAAACACAGTTCTAAATATCTTCATAGGATTGGCAGACTTGGTCATACAGTAACTAAGTCTAGAAATGGTTCAGCCAACAATGTACCTTGACGAGAAGTTGGGGTGGGCAGCACTCGAAGTGGCTGGACTATGAACATCCAAGGAGATGAACCGGTTCCCTGAACATCGCGGATGCAAGATAAGGCTCAAGAAGTCTCAATTCTCTCCAGCTCAAAGGTTTCAATGGCTGTAAAATCATTGAAGTCTGTAGTCACACCAAAATCCTTTCCAATAGAAATATAAAAGGAGATTGTAAGGTCGGTCAAGAGACTCGGGTAATCAGTCAGATTTCCAGGACGTTAACAAAGAGGAGTTCTGAACTCTCTCCAGTTCGCAATGGTGATAGACCCAGTGTGTAGAGCACAGCTGAAAGAGGCGTCAAGAGTCTGGAGAATATACGCATCAAACGCTTGAAGAGATGTAAAAAGACCAATATAGGTCCTTCTTTAATCGCTTCTCTAACAAAGGTTAAAGTCCGAAAGTCCCAAGGTCATGTTGGTCCAGTCATGAGTGGGGAAGCTCTCTCCATACACATCAGACCTCCTTCGACTGAGCCGGGACACCGAAGCAATAATGAGACGTTGCAATTGACATTATTAGAAAATGTCTCATACGGTATAAGTGACGTTAACTATCCCTTATCTAAAGGGATGGCACCTTTCAGCAATTCATATACAATCAATCCACAAAGTGACAGTGGATGCATTATTTCGGCTCATGCCGATAGAGTTAGAATGGTCCACGCACAAAAACCTATTCTCTCCCAGATGGGATCAAGTCCCTGAACTGCAAATCGACTTCTTCCTCATGAGCGTCTTCAAAAATCTACCTCGATATGTAGCCCCATACGAGGACCCTCTAGTGGAGCTAACAGACATGTCTCTGGTATAGAAGGGATGGAATCTGATATCCTGGTTCATCCCATCCAATTGCCTGCTGAAGGTCCTCAACATGCTGAGATCCTTCCAAGGGGGAGTAGCTCTAATGGCTCCCAAGTAGCCCAAGAGCAATCTGTCCTCTTTATGAAGGATCTGAAGCTGAGGCTGGCCCTAGTTCTGAACCTAGGACTATATAAGAGGGTTCAGAATTTGATTGCCTTCTATTTATCACGGAGAACCCGAATCCTTCA
>NC_090740.1:79928189-79934180 GCF_036898095.1 Palaemon carinicauda
GTTACGGCTCCTGCAGGAGGTACAAATGACCTACAATAATCACCAAAAATGGAGGAGAACTCAAGATTAGTGGAATGAGAATGATGGATTTATCCTTCCAAGGGAAAAAATACCGTTGACTGTGCGTGGTAGCTAATGTCGAGCAGTCCTTGTTGGTAGTGATTTCTTTCAGACTTTTAAACTCGCAGTGGACGTCCCCTCCAAGCACCTCTTGCCGCAGCAAGAGCTGAGGATAGCTGCAAGCACAAACTGTGATACACCACATGAGTTCAAGGATCTTAAGAAGGAATTTGAGGGTGCCTTCATGGAATACTTAGCTGATCGTCCCCCCGTGGCCGCCTAGCACAGGGTTAAACATCACATTGTCAAAGAAGGGCCTCCTGCTTGCTCTCGCTACAGGAGATTTTCACCAGAGATATTTAAAGTTGCCAAGGAAGTGTTCTGTAAATTAAAGCAAGCAGAAATCTGCCAAATAGACTCCTCTCACTGCCCCCCCCCCCCCTTACACATGGTGGCCAAGGCAGATGGTACGTGGGGGCACTGTGGGGATTATTGTCATCTTGACAATGTCACAGTGTCAGATCGTTACTCTCTGCCGAACATTAATAATATTACAAATCTCACAGGGGCAAAATATTTCTCCAAATTAGATATTCTTAAAAGTTATTTTCAAGTGCCCGTTGGCACAGAAGGCACCCATAAAGCTGCCATAATTACTCCATGCGGCACTTACACTTTCAACATCACCTGCTTTTGGTCTCAAAAATGCAGGTGCCATGTTTCAGTGCTCAACTGATTCCATCATGGAAGACAGCCCTTCACCGTCGTGTATGTCGATGATACACTTATCTTCAGCCCTTCCTTCAGACAGCATATTTAGGACATCCATAGAGTACTACAACACCTTAAGGAAAATGGTCTCGTAGTCAGACCTGACAAATGTGTGTGGGCAAGGTATTCAGTAGAGTTCCTGTGGCATACAGTCGACGCAGAAAAGATTTCTCCACTCCGGCAGGAAGTGGCTTCCATCGAGAGTTTTCCCATCTCGAGGATGCCAAATTTTCTCAAGAATTTGCTGGAATGATAAGTTATTGTCACCGTCTCCTGCTGCATGTTGCAAAAATCATAGCAACACTATATGGGGCCCTTCAAGGGAAACTAGATAAATTGATCTGGAGACCACAACTTCAGATGGCGTTCGATGAAAGCAAGAGAGCCCTGGCATCCACTACAAGGTTTGCATATCCCTCTCCTGATGGAGGTCTAATTATCACAACAGATGCCATTGCAGACGTAATAGAGCAACAGACATCAAATGGAAAACAGCCACTTGCCCTCTTCAGTAGGAAATTAACTGGCCCTGAGAGGAAGTTTTCTACCTTCGACAGAGCTGCTAGAAGTGCAGAGGGGTATATATAAATTCCACCATCTCTTCGAGGGGGGCCCCTGCACCATCCAGACGGACCATCTGCCTATTATTCAAGCATTTACTAAAGCCGCAGATGCATGGTTTCCCCCTCAGCAACACCAGCTCTCGACCATCGCGGAATTTCCCTGCCAGATTACATACATTAGGGGAAACTCAAATAAAAAGGTGGATGCCTTCTCACGAATGCTATAAATGCAGTGAATTGGGAAAAGTTACCTTAATATTGTGGCTTATCAAGTTAATAACAAAGAATTAGTGCACCTCCTTTGTGAGGATAATAATTTGAAACAGATTTCTTAAAAAGTTTCGGGGTTAGAGTGAAAATCCAGGAAGGGCACTCCCTTACCTGCCTTTGATTTCAGAAAGGCTGCTTTTTAAAATGCGCATATTCTCTCTCACCCATCAGGTCGTTCATCATTGAAAATAATGACCGAGAGATATTTATGGAGGAATATAAAAAACTGATATAACGGTTTGGTGTAGGGAATGTATTTCTTGTCAAAAGGCGTAAGTAAATACATAGAAACTGGTGCAGGGAAATTTAAGTTATCAGCTAGACGTCTAGCCTTCATCCATGTGGATATATTGGGTAACCAGACTCCGTTAGAGGAATACCGATATCTATTTACCATAGTTGATAGAAATACAAGGTGGCCAGAGGCGGTCACCCCCTCCCCCCCGTCAGCTAAGAGTTGTGCAAAGGCTCTTATCCAGTGGGTGGCTCAACATAGTGTCTCATAAACCATTGTGAGGGATAGAGAAACAAGTTTCACGTCATGCCTCTAGGAGGTATTTCCCGCGTCCCTTGGCACATCCTTATATCACACTACAGCATATAACCCCGAGACGAATGGCATGGTGGAACATTATGGCTAGGTGTCAAGGTCAACATTGGCACTGCAACCTACCCTGGGTGCTGCTAGGTCTCCATAGCATCACCCAAGCAACATTTAATTCGTCGCCAGATGAAGCATTGTATGATCAAGTAATAAAAATACCAGCGGAAGTCCTTTCAGGCAGTAACAAACCGCTGGGTTCGGAAGACGAATGAAATGTCATATTCCGTGGTCACTAAAAGATATATGTTTTAGAACCTATTAAGTGTTCCTCATGAGTTTGTTTGAGTTGACCATTACTGCCAACCTCTCTCTCCCCCGTATGTGGGCCCATACAGTGTATTAGAAAGAAGTGCAAATGCATTAAAAATTTAAATGGAGGGTCGTGCCCCTTGGGTGTCTATCGACCGCCTAAAAGTAGCTTATCTAACTGAGGGTGAAAACAGCTCCGCTAATTAGGGAGGGAGTCATGTACAGGACGAATGTTAAGCACTCGACCCTCCCAGAAACTTAGGCTGTTTGTTTCTTCAATATATTGTAATCCTTATTTCATAACAAAGAACCACTTGTGCAGATATTGTTATGTATTATTCATAGAGAGAAATAAATCATCTTTAGGTCAGCTATAATCTTAAATTATATTATTTAATGTGTCAAAGTTAATTAAACAACATTTAATAAAATAAAGAGGGTTCAGTCATAAATATATTCTCTAACTATTATAATATTTCACTTGAAATGTATATCATGTTTCTTATGTTTTCTTCCTTTCATTCATATATGTATGTATATTGTCTCTACAATTATAGAATAAGCATGAATGATTGAAGAGCAATGAGAAAACGTTTTTTTTTTCTTAAAGAGGCGATGAATATGGAAGTGTTGTTGTAGTACCTAACCACTTGTACGAGCCATACATAAGACTGTCAGAGAGAACCAATAAACCTGGGGTCTCCCACTCCCACGGACTTGCTGCTCTATCACTTTCCCTCATACTGACTGAAAGTTTCCAAGGGACAATTTATTCCCTCCAGGGGCAGAGGTACCTGAACAACCCGTGGGAGCATGGCATCTCGCCAATAGCCCCACCTGGAGACCAAACTCCAGGCTGCTGAACGAGGACGAGCAGGCTCACTCAAACCTGTCACCATCCCAAATCACTGACCAGAACCAGTTTTAATCACCCTCCCAATAACCCTAGTAAAGTAAAGCTAAAACCCCCAGAAAAAAAAAACAATATATACAGTTGGAATTTCACCTGTCGTTACTTCGCTCCCCTCCTGGGCCAGGTCTTTAAAACCTTGATTGGCATTTTCCTATCACATGCCACTCCTGCTACCCCCCTCCACTTCCCCATGCTGCTTTTATCCTATCCTCAACTTCACCCTAACATATTACCTCCGGATTTATAGTAGATCCCAAGTATCTAAATTGTTCTCTCTGTTCTATAAGTGCTCCTCTATTTTCATGAATGGCTATCCTTTCCCTGCCTTTCTTACTGCTAACCATGGCTTCAGTCATATCCCCATTCATCATTTTCAAAGTCTCTTTCCACTCTACCACCCTTCTCTGTCATTCTTCCTAATTTTCAGCAGTAATCACCAAATCATCTACGTAAAGCAACTCCCAGACCTCTTCTCTTCTGATTCCTTCACCTAACACGTCCAAGACCAACAAAAATAAAATCGGGCTTAATGCTGACCACTGTTGTAAACCAACCCTAACTTCAAGGGTTTTTGTTCCTCTATCAGCTGTTATTACTTTTGTTATTGATCTTTGGTATATCATCTCTACTACTCTAAACAACATCTCCAGAACTTTCCTTTTCCTCAAGCGCCAAAACATCACTTTTCTTGTTATTTTTTCAATAGCCTTCTCTAAATCTACAAATGCACAGAAGAGCTTCTGGTTTGCCTCTACTCTTTTCCTGTATTTGCCTTAGTATAAAGATGGTATCCACAGTCTCTCTCCCCCTCACGAATCCATTCTGCTGTTAACCAATCTTTATAATCTGTCTTATCTCTCATTTAGTACACTACCTAACACTTTCAAACCATGCTCTATTAACTTAGTTCACATGTAGTTACGGCATTCCATGATGTCACCTTTCTGCTTAAATATATACACCATTAGACACTTCTCCCTTTCTTTAGGCAAAATTTCCTCTTCCCATATTTCTCTCAATAAATCCAACAACCATTCTTCCCCCTCACTCGCTAGTATCTTTGCAATTTCAATTTGAAACTCTGATGGGCTTGAGTGTGTATGTGCCCGCGTGTGTGTGCTTATGTATGTGTGTGTAAAGACTCAAGAAAAAAACTATTTTCATGATATTTCCTTCTTCCTTCAACCAGAATTCTTTTCTATGCCTCATTGGTGGAATAAAGCTGAAAGATAAATAAGACCACTCGGCTTGTTAGTCAAATGGTTTATGTCAACTGTGAGAAGAGTGGTTCAAATTAACTATCACTTTTATTTCAAATTTGTTACCTAGTTTCGAATCGTAGCTCTTACAGATATACTTATCACAAAAAAGATTTTTCCATTGGATCTGAGTTCCAGAGTCAGGGATGATTTGATATCAAAAGTTATTTGCAGCTTATATGTTGATACACAGAGACACGCGCGAACACACGCACACACAGACACACACAGACACATACACACACATATATATATATATATATATATATATATATATATATATATATATATATATATATATATATATATATATATGTGTGTGTGTATATTCATATATATATATATATATATATATATATATATATATATATATATATACATATATATATATATATATATATATATATATATATATATATATATATATATTTATATATATATATATATATATATATATCTATTTATATATATTCATATATATATATATTTATATATAATGTATATATATATATATATATATATATATATATATATATATATATATACATTATTTATATAAATATATATATATATATATATATATATATATATATATATATATATATATATATACACACACACACATATATATATATATATATATATATATATATATATATATATATATATATATATATATATGTATATATATATATATATATATATATATATATATATATATATATATGTATATATATATATATATATATATATATATATATATATACATATATAAATATAAATATATATATATATATATATATATATATATATATATATATATATATATATATATATATAGTATATATATAATGTATGTGTGTGTATATCTCTCTCTCTCTCTCTCTCTCTCTCTCTCTCTCTCTCTCTCTCACTCAGATATAATTTGACGTGAATATAAAAACTGTACAGCAGATACGTCTAAACCAAAGCGTCCTTTAGAACTGCAAGCAATGGAAATATCTGACGCATAACAAAGTTTCTCTCTCTCTCTCTCTCTCTCTCTCTCTCTCTCTCTCTCTCTCTCTCTCTCTCTCCTCTCTCTCTCTCTCTCTCTCTGATAAAATATGACTTGAATATAAAACTGTATTCTCTCTCTCTCTCTCTCTCTCTCTCCTCTCTCTCTCTCTCTCTCTCTCTCTCTCTCTCTCTCTCTCTCTCTCTCTCTCTCTCACACACACAGATAAAATTTGACTTGAAAGTAAAATTGTAAAGTATATATGTCTAAACCAAAGCTTCCTTCAGAATCATAAGTAATAGAAA
>NC_090740.1:79934680-79944680 GCF_036898095.1 Palaemon carinicauda
ATATCCGAAAGAAATGTTTATTTATAAAAGATGTCTGTTGAAAAGCTGTTTGACGAGACACTTTACTTCAGGCTAAAAGAACAGGTATTGAAATATTACAAACAGGAAGTCACTAAGTTCTTATTTTAATAAAACAAAGAATTTCGTGGTAATGAGAAATGAACTAGATAGGTGAAATGAGGTGAGGGGGATAACCAAAATTAAGCATATCAAATATAAAGTAACTTTGAAACATAGATATAGCTGAATAGATCAGCCCTGGGGCTTACAGCATCCTGCTTTTCCAACTAAGAAAAGTAGTAGTAGTAGTAGTAGTAGTAGTAGTAGTAGTAGTAGTAGTAGTAGTAGTAGTAGTAGTAGTAGTAGTAGTAGCAGTAGTAATGAAGATCAATTATTGAGTAAACTAAGAAATTTATGAAAATTCCCATTTGTTAAATATATATTCATACCCTGAGATTCCCCCTCTCTTTCACTAAAATAGAATCCAAACACTGCATGGGAGAGGCTAAAGAGAGAAGCGTAAAAGCCGTGTCTCCTAAATCTCGATATTTATTGGGTCAGCGGATTCCCATTTTGTCTATATAGAAGAAAGAGTTAATAATTTGTTGCCGAGTACACAGCACATATCCTCAGAGTAATTATTACAGTTATAGAAATACTATAGCAAGTCAGTTAGAATAATGTTCCCTATTTTGGTCTAAGATCTTTGAATGATAGTCTGATTTTATTACAATTCCTATTAGCCTATAGATATTTTATGCAATGTCTTGCTCTGATCACTGATTTTGAGATATATAAGTAAATCTAATACTCTTGTATTTCAATTGAAAAATATAATACCATACAGACTTTTTAGCTTTTTAATTCATTTACTAAATTAGGGATGAAAACTTTAATCGTACAGATGAATTCTTGAAAAGAGTTTTTTTTTTTCTTTACTCAGGTTCACATGGGTCATACATTGATTATATTCCTGTTCTATTATATCTCATATTTTGATTTTTTCGAAGCATAGAAATGAGAGCGAACAATAAGATTTAGGAGAAAAAGGCTGGAAAGCACATCACACTATCTTACGGAATTATGTATGACTATAAAAGCAAGCCAATGTTTCCCCACTCTTAACGATTGCGAGAATCTTCAAAAGCAGTAAATATTGGACTGAGGCATAAGGTTAGGCAAAAGTAAATTTGGAGGATTAGGAGAGTGTGAATGACTGAGAAAAAGTTCTAGTAACGCCGTTAACACCCATCCTCATCAGTTCAAAAGAATCTGAATTTAGCATCTAAGGCACTAGACTCGATCCTTTAATGTTCCGACGCATTAACCTGCTTGTTTGATGATACATTTATCTTTTGGCAGATTCAACTTTGTTTATTCATTATACCAAGCACGATATTTCTTTTACACATTTACTCTTGCTTATGTAAAAGCTTACTCTATGTATAAATGACCTCATGTATTTTTGTATTTGTTTTACAATTCCAACGTTGTCTTTAACGGAAAGATGGTAGTAACAACAATTATGTTGAGGCACAGCTGACGCTAGAGTAAAAATGGAAATTGTTAAGGGAAAAGTTCCTAGTCTGCCATTGTATAGACACAGGGTAAAAGCGAAATTTGTTTGACGCTAGGTAGGCCAATTAAACCCAATGGGAGAGAAATTCTGTTGGAGCAATGCAAGTTGTTTGAAGTTAACTGAAGATGATCAGGAAGGAGTCATAAATAAATTGTTCTAACTCTGTTCAATGAAGAAAAATGGATTTTGAGCGAGGCAAAAAATCTATTTTTGGGTGAGATAGCCATGTCGTCCTGATGGAAGTTCCCCTTAAAGTAGCTTCCTTAGGAATATATGTACTACAGTGATATTCGCAGAGAATTTTACCTTTAGCTATCCAGAATTCTAACTCCTGGCGGGAATATCCTTAAATTTTCTCTCAAGGATATCGCATAATATCAGGGACGTATTCTTGACACGCCTCATAGCAATCTGCACCCCTAATAGCGTTTACGCTTCGAGGAGGTGTGGCAACATAAAAGGAAGCCGTATCAAGGCTACCCCGTTCTCGTACTACTATTGAGTGTGATAACAGCGCCATTCCTACGATGACGGACATTCCTTGTAGCATTGAGCATGGTGTTACAGATACAGTAACACGGGGGGGAGGGTGATACTGTGAAGATCTTTTCTTTTTAGAAGAGATGGGTGGGTCCATCAGGACGACATGGCTATCTCACTCAAAAATAGATTTTTTGCTTAGCTCAAAATCCGTTTTTTGGGCTCAAGCCATGTCGTGCTGATGGAAGCATACCAGAGCATTAGTGTATCTGTGGATTTTCATCAGTGCCTTAACCTTATAGCAAACTTTTCTATGGTCATGGGGACCACTTGAGACGAGTGACGTCACCGTTATTCGTCACCATCACTAATCATAAACAATGTTAGTGCTTCCTGACTCATACAGGGAAGAGTCATCTAGACAGTAGAAAAGGGGTCTCGAGGATAACATATATTGTATGACCAAACATAAGTATAGGCTACACTGAATATACAAATAGTCTCATAGTTGTATATTTTGCTAAAATAACATCATTGTCTCTTATATCTCTTATTTGATGCATACAAATATATGAGGGATACTTACTTGGTAAGTTGAAGAACTCTGGCATGTATACATAAAATTGTCTGGCGAAAGTGGACGCACTACATTCTAATAGACATTTATTCCTAATAAATGACTGGAAGAGATGTTTAGTAAAACGAATGGGATAATACCTGTAACGAGTACAGAGACTATATTTCTTTCTTGAAGGAAGAAATGATGAGTGCCAATTTCAGACTGAAGAAAAATTATAAAACAGTTTATCTTCATAATTCCTGTACTGGTTACTTCTATCTGCACTGTGTACTTCGTACACTGGCACTAGTGCTATCTGTATAATTCCACACCTGGGATTTGGAACAGAGCTAGTGTCACCATGGTAACACTGAATCAAAAGAAGTCACACCTAAGAAGGATGACCTCTTCTCCCTTTAATTGACAGTCCCAGTCAATTAGCTGTTCATCGTAGAATTTAGACGGCAGGTTAAATATTCTACCTGGCGTCACCACATATTCCTTCAGATCATGGACTTGTCTAGCATAGTGTTTGTAGAACACTCTAGATGATTCTCATCCGTTACATGTGCGAGGACAAATGAGATCCCAAACCATTAACTGTTTACCATAGTAATTAGGGGGCAGGTTTTGATACACTACCTGCTGCCACGACAAAGTGTTTCAGTTCGTGCACTTGTTTTACATAGTGTTTGTGAAACACTCTGGATGATTTCCATCAAGTGTATGAACGAAGGTGCTCAAAGTCCATATACTGAAAGAAGTTCAGTGATGAAGCAATCTTTCTCGGATCATGACCTGCGGGAGTACTGTCCGGATCCGCTCTACGAATAAAGTAGGTTAGCTTCGCCCTTAGTTGTTTTAGAAATAAATTTGATCCAGAAGTTTCTCCTTCAAAGAGCTGTCCTCCCCTGAAGTCTGAAGTTCTACGAAGATAGACCTTTAGACACTCTACAGCACATAGAGAGACATCTTCCTTCAGAGGGCAGATTCTCCAGGGACCCCACCTTTTAGTGGGTAGCTCGTTTTTAGCGAGAAAGGATGGATCAGGAAAGAAATTCAGTTCTCCCACTTCCGTGAACTGAATGTGACCCTCATCTCTGGATAAGGCCAATATTTCACTAACTCTAGCCCCAGAGGCTATAGCAAACAGAAGAATAACCTTTTGGGTTAGATCCTTACGAGAACAATTTTCATTGTTCACAGATGAAGCATAATGTAATACCTTGTCCAAAGACCAAAAGATGACCTTCAAAGAGTTGTTGCTGATGGGCACCATAGTGATTATAGGAATGTGATATCCGGTGTTCCACAGGGTAGTGTTCTTGGCCCATTACTTTTCATACTATATACACATGACATGTGGTTTGGCCTAGAAAACAAGCTTGTTGCATATGCAGATGATGCTACTCTCTTTGCATCAATTCCATCCCCTGAATGTAGATCTAGGGTTGGTGAATCCCTTAATAGAGATTTAGCTAGAATTAGTGCATGGTGCAAATTATGGGGTATGAAGTTGAATCCTAACAAAACTCAAAGTATGATTGTAAGTAGGTCAAGGACGGGGGCTCCTCAACATCCGGATCTCAGTATTGATAATGTTTCTTTAAATATGTATGACTCTTTCAAAATTTTAGGTGTGATTCTCGACAGTAAATTTACTTTTGAGAAACATATAAGGTCTGTGTCTTCTTCAATTGCACAAAAAAATAGGCTTATTGAGAAAGTCTTTCAAGATTTTCGGTGATCAATCTATTCTGAAGAAGTGTTTTAATTCTTTCATTCTACCTTGTTTTGAGTATTGTTCTCCTGTCTGGTCTTCAGCTGCTGATTCTCATCTTAATTTGTTGGACAGAAACTTACGGTCTATTAAATTTCTTATTCCTGATCTAGATATTAATCTCTGACATCGTCGTTCAATTAGTTCATTATGCATGTTGCATAAGATTTTTCATAACTCTGACCATCCTTTACATTCAGATCTCCCTGGACAATTCTATCCTGTTCGTAATACTAGGCAGGCAGTTAATTCTAATAGCCAGGCCTTCTCCATCACGAGGCTCAATACTACGCAGTACTCTAGAAGTTTTACTCCAGCTGTTACCAAGTTGTGGAATGATCTTCCTAATCGGGTGGTTGAATCAGTAGAACTTCAAAAGTTCAAAGTTTGAGCAAATGCTTTTTTGTTGACCAGGCGGACTTGAGTCTTTTATAGTTTATTTATGACATATTTGTTTTTGATGTTGTTAATAGTTTATATATGACATGTCTGTTTTGACGTTGTTACTGTTTTTAGAATGATTTATTGTTAATTTGTTCTCTTCATTTATTTATTTCCTTATTTCCTTTCCTCACTGGGCTATTTTTCCCTGTTGGAGCCCCTGGGCTTATAGCATCTTGCTTTTCCAACTAGGGTTGTAGCTTGGATAGTAATAATAATAATAATAATAATACTGCGGGCCTAAGCCTAGCACATGCCTTCGGAATCTTATTAAAGATTTCATTCGCCATATCCACTTGAAAGGCATATAGGAGAGGCCTACTCAAGGCTGACTTGCACGTATTTATCGTATTGGCCGCCAGACCTTGGCTATGAAGGTGGACAAAGAAGGACAGACAGAAGTTCATTGAAATTTCTTTCGGTCCTTTTGCTTTGACAAACGCAACCCACTTTTTCCAGGAAGACTCATATTGTCTTCTAGTTGACTTGCCCTTGTATTCTTCTAAGAATTCTATATTGCCTTCTGAAATCCCAAACCTTCTTCTAACCGCTAGAGCGAGAAAATCATGAAATGAAGGGTTTGGGTTCTCTGTGATAAAATGAAGGCAGTTAATTTCTGAATCTTCGGAAATATACCTAGGATCAGAACCAGGACCAGCCTCATCTTCAGTTTCTTCATTAGGGAGGAGAGATTGCTCTTGGGCTACCTGGGAGCCAGAAGAGCTCCTACCCCTTAGAAGTATCTGAGCCTGTTGAGGACCTTCAGCAGGTGATTGGATGGGATGAACAGGTATACCTGAGTCCATCTCTTTCATTCAAGAGATATGTCGTCTATCAGTCCCACTAGAGGATCCTCATATGGGGTTACATATCGAGGTAGTTTCTTGAAGACGCTCGTGATGAAGAGCTCCATCTGCAGTTCCGGGACTTGTTCCCATCTGGGAGGGAATATATCTGCGTCCATGGACCATTCCAACTCTATCCGCTTGGATCGAAATAGAGTATCCACCGTCACATTGTGGGTCAGTTGTAAATGAACTGCTGGTAGGTGCCATCCCTTTAAGAGAGGGATGGGTAACTTCACCAGGACTGTATGACACGATCAATTGTGACGTCTTATTATCGCTTCGGTGTCCCAGATCAGTCATAAGGAGTCTGATCTGTGGGGAGGGGGCTTCCCCACTCATGAAAGGACCAGCAGAGACTTGGGACTTTTGAGCTTTTTTGTTAGAGAAGCGATTAAAGAGGGACCGATCTCAGTCATTTTTATCTCTTCAAGCGTTTGATGCGTGTTTTCTCCAGGCTCTTAACGCATCTTTTGGGTGTGCCCTTAGCACCAGGTCTGTCACTATTTCGAACTTGGGAAAGTTTAGCTCTTTCGCCTGTTGGCATTATGGCAATGTGACTGATTACATGAGTCTCTTGACAGACCTCACTAGCTCTTTTTATATTCCCAAGGGAAAGGAGAGTTGATGTGACTGAGGGCTTCGATGGTTTTTTAACCATCGAAACCCCTGAGGTGGAGAAAGTCGAGACTTCTAAAAGCTTATCTTGCATCTGTGATGTCCCGGGAACTGTGTCATCTCTTTGAATGCACATTGGCCAGACACTTCGGGTGCTGCCCGCCCCAGCATCTCGATTTAGGTATATTAATACCTGAACTATTTCTAGGCTTGACTTTGACGTGACTAAGTTCGTCAATCCTATGAAGATACTTATGACTGTGAGTCCGACACATATCTTTCCTAGGATGAATGTTACTCTCTGTAACATGAATTCTAGATAGGAGGAAGGGGGGGGTGGTTGACTGGAGAGTTCCGAAGGACACCTTTCAGGTCTGACAAGACTACGAACACCCCTAATTGGGACAAGGTCCATATGTTCAGAAGGATTAACATTCAGAACTTGCTGTTTTTTATGAACTTGATGAGTGGCGACAAGTTCAGAATGACTCAGATATTTCTTGAGTCCTTCTCGTGAACACAAAACAGCCTTCCCTGGAACTCGATGAGCTATATTTTTCTTACCACCTGCATGCTCTATAGCTCTCAGGTATACTCCTCCAGGAGGGTTTTGAACTGTAGGAGAAGATAAGGAAACGATGGTAAGGACATTTAAGTTTCCCATCAATGGCTCATTTTGAATAGGCTTTGTACCGAAGGATCAAAGGTCCTGCGATCCTGAGGGAATGTTCCTCCTAGCCGAAGCGTCTTTATGCTTCGAATAGTCAGTAGGCATACACTTTTGACCATCTGCTTGTAGCATCGTGGTCACTGGAATAGTGGGATGTTGTTGAGCAGCCCGGATATTTCTAGCATTTTCGATCTTCTTTTTAGGTTGGGGACCCACAACCAAGGAAGATTTTCTCTTTGAAGAAATGCCCCATTTTTGGAGAAGACTTATGTTCTCCATGGTGGCGTTCTTAATTACTCCCTTAATGACCTCGTGTGGGAAGAGGTCTTTACCCCAGAAGTTGGAAGATATTAGCTTCCTTGTTTCGTGTTTCACTGTTGCGTCAGAGAACACAAACTCTCTACATGCTCTCCTAGCCTTCATAAAGGTGTAAAGGTCCTTCACCAGGGTAGCCATATGCATTTTGGCTATGACCATGAGCCTGTCTTGGGTATTTTCGTAGGTTGAACACAACTCTATGTAGTTTTGTAGAGGAAAGGATGTCTCAAGTTTCTCCTTTGACTCATGTTCATTATACAAGAGCAGCTCAGACAATTTAGGGAGACATACCTTGAATTGTCGACTTGCGACATCCTTGTCTAATTTTCCTACTGAAAATGTCAAATGGACTTCCTTCCAACTCTTTTCCTGTCCGAGAAAAGCTGGTGATAAAGGATTGCACTCATCGAGTGTGGGACATGGCTTACCCGCCTCTACTGCTTGGCAACAGAAGTAAATGCCTTCCCCATAAAGGGGAATGAGAGTGAAGCTGGAGCAAGAAAGGAAGGGTGTCTGTTATTCAGTGAGAATACCTTCGGCTCTGAATAACCCGCCTTTTTTAGACTACCTGAACGGATAGTCTGTGCCTTATTATGTTCGAGAATCATGACCTCCTTTGGTTCCATTCCCTTTCTTGACTTTGGTTCGTACTTCAGTCGAACCTAACAATTAGGGAAAGCATCAAAGCTTGGCCAAAATTGAATTTTGTCCAAAGGAACAGCACCTATTTTCTCTGAGATGTAGAGATTGCCATTTGAAATCGGTATTTGCTCCACAAACCTCCAGGGATTGGTTATGGAGCATGTTGGTAGGTCTTGATTCATGGGTCGTTTGACTGACCCCTGGGAAGCGACAAGAGAAGCTTTACGAGGCTCTATCTTGCATTTTACTTCCTGATTTTCGTTTTGTTTACGAAAGCTCTCTATTTGATTCTTCAGCTGGATACATAATTGTACCACATTATCCAATAGAGAGGTAGAAGACGAAGATGTTGACATCGATGGCTCTATAGCCGGCATAGGCGGAGTAAATTCCGACAAGATTTTTCTCTTCTACCCTGGGGCACTTCTTGCCCTCAATCCCAAAGGTTTTCTAGCCGTCAGGGGATGTATTTGGCTCCTGAGGCACTTACTGTGAATGTATATAGTAATTAGGTATGTAAAAGTCTAATTTGACTGTCTTTCTCCAGAAAGAAGGTTCTAATAAAAGGGGAGAATATACTATTCAGGCTTCTATGCAGCTATAGTACTATTGCCGGCAAGGTACCGCCGATACACTGCCGGCCGGCAAGCTTCCAGCAGTACCAGTACAGTCTGCGTGCTGCCAACTGAGTCAGCACTATCTTTGCCAGCCTGGCCGGCAGTACCCCGGCAACAGAACCTGTAGCAACAGTCCAAAAGAGGACTGAAGAAACTTGGGGACAGAAGGGACTTTCCACTTACGGCATCATGGCCGCCGGCAGCCACCAGCTACCGGCAGACATCTTGGCCGCTGGCTGGGCCGGCAGTTGCCGACAATCTTCAGTTGTCGGCAGCCATAATGGCTTCCGGCAGTCATCAGCTAACGGCAGGGACCATAGCAGCCGGCAGATGATGTGGTTGGCGGCAGTATGCCCTGCTGTCAGCCAAAGTCATGGCTAGAGAGGGAGTCTGGCTGGCTCCGGCAACCTACCGGCAATGGTAAGGTTACAAGATGCCGGCCTAAAGAAAGACAGTGGCTCAGCCATCAAAAGTGGACAGAGGGGTAGGGAACAGGGTCCTGTAACGAGTGTGAAAGGAACTGGCAAAATTTTCAGTCCTACCACCTGTTAAAAGAAACTCCGTTTCAGTATCGGCAGAATCCCAGGTGACAGGAGAGACTCAGTTCTCCATCCCAGAGATTGCTGACACAGTTAAGGGGATGGCGGCACTGCCGCTTCCTTTCAACAAAGAAGAAACAGTTCTAGTGCCATGTTATCCTAGGCTAAAGAATATTACTCTTCAGCCCAGAGTACTGTGGCACAGGACTAGTCTTTTAGTCGCAAGGAGAAGATGGTATCCTACCATAACTTCGAGTGCGGCTAATGAGGGCTAACCTCCGTTGTTGGCCAGCTAGCCGGCAGGGGAATGATGGTATCCTACAACCCATTCGCCCTGCCGGCAGGTCGCCGACATAAGACTAAATACTCTGAGATTCTGACGAAATCCCAAAACCTGCTGGTATACCACAACCAACGGTTAAGGGAAGAGGCAGGACAAACCCTAAGTAAGCCAGGTCTGAATTAAAATCAAGGCCAGCCATTAGGGTTGTAGCCTGAGGCTACACTCAGAGGGAAAGAGATTACCCTTAAATCTCCGAAGAGACGTGTAATGTTTCATAACATTCTAGGAGGTATCAGTCTCCATTGAATGAAAACAATACACGAGGGTAACCGGAGAATGTCTGAACGTATAGTAAAACGTCTAGGTTAGGTTACCTAGGCTAGACGAGAGCTCGGTTACCTAAATCACCGAAACTCTAACTATACGATCAAAAGAGAAAAAGGAAAAAATTATGCACATTATCAAATCTTTACAAGAATAATTGCCTAAATAGCTAAATTATTAAAATAATTAAATAAGGCTATTTAAAACTGGAAGTCGTTCTGCTATCTAAATAACACATACCTAACGAACGACGGCGGCCATGGCGCCTCCAGTAACTGGCCTAGCGCTTAGGCACAATAAAATAC
>NC_090740.1:79969680-79974680 GCF_036898095.1 Palaemon carinicauda
GCTAAAATAAAGGGAGTTTATGGCATTAATAGAAAGATGCTGAAGTTAGGTAGTTGTACTGAAACACTGAGATTGAATAGTTTATAAGTTATATTTATTTACGGGAAAGAAATATGCGAGAGGAACACATAATATTATACAGGGAGGGTTCGTGGCATGACATCATTGAGAAAGTAGGACATTTGGAGGATGTTATAATGGAGATTCCGAGTAGGTTCAGAGGGGAGAAGGCTAGGTGGAAATGTTATGCGATAAGTAAATGGAAATCTGTAAGCGTTTTCCTCAATTCACTCTAGGGTTCATAGTTTTTAAATCTCTGATTCACATTCCATTTCTGCTTTTGAATTCTGCATTGTCCTGTTATTCCATATTAAACAGAAAATTCTGTTACAGAACCATAGTTTTTTTTTCAGTTTACATATAGGGTTTGTGTGTGTATATGTGTGCGTACATGTGAGTATAACGAAAAGAAACAGTTATAGAAAAAAATCATGCGATCTCCTAGCAGAACTCAAGGAAAAGTAAGCGAAAGTCAAATTGTAGTTGTCGATTAAGGTTAAATAAAGACACAACTAAACAAAGATTAAGATAACTGGAATTATAACACAAAAGAGTGAAACTTCATAATGAAAAAAGACTACACATTTCAAAATTCATCGTACTTCTTTAGAAACTGACGTATATTTTATTTGAATATTTTCATCTTTTTTATCTGAATGGTCAGTGTTAGTTCAATAATTGTTTAAAAAGAAAAAGAATCCCTGTAGTCACATCTGGGCTCTCAGTGTGTGATACCGAGTTTTCACCATGGAGTCGCAAAAGGAACTGGGCCCATAAGCACAGGCCTTATGTATCGTCCACATATTGATAGTTTTGAGTTTATGCAAAGTGTTTGTCACTATGATTTACACACTGATGACGTAAACCAAACAAATAATTTCCATGTATACATTCTTAGTATTTACTGTCCTTCCTTTATGAAAAGCAGATCCCACAAACCTGGGAGAGAGAGTCAAAAGTCAAAAGTCAAAAACCTTTATTCCATTATAAAATGGTTATTCTGTTACATAACAATATAAATTATTTACATAAAATTCACAATAATTGGATTGTAAAAATCTTGGATATATATACATTCATGTAAAATTTAAAAAATATTGCTTAAGTTTCTTTTTGAATAAATCAGAACTAACATTTATACATTTTCTTATTTCCAGAGGTAGTTTGTTCCAGCAAGCTGGGCCCCTTATTGCCATTGAGCGTGAACTCAAATCCGTTCGATAGCTGTCTACATATAGATTTTCATTCTGTCTGGTTAATGCATTCCTACAATTACCAACTGTAGGAAATGCGTATAGCCAGTTGGGATATTCTTTTCTCAAACTTTTAAAAACAAAAACACAAACATCGTACATGCACTTTTCTTTTAATTTTATCCATTTTAATTGCTGCAGGGTTGGGGTGATGTGATCGTGTTTTTTCACCCCAATAACGGCTACTCTACCTGCAAAGTTTTGGATTTTTTTGAGATTTTTCCATGTGCATATCATTAGTTGACCGCCATATCTTAATACAGTAGTTTATTACACTCAAGACCAGACTTTCCACTATCAAAGCTCGAGTAGTATCATCAAAGTAATCTTTTACTCTACTTAGATACATTAGAATGCCACTAACTTTTCTACTCAGCTCGTTAATGTGAGTACTGAATGTCATGTACCTGTCCATGTGTAGAGAGAGAGAGAGAGAGAGAGAGAGAGAGAGAGAAAGAGAGAGAGAGAGAGCTAAAATGATGTGCCGGAAGATATTAGTCTCATGACAGTAATTGATATAAGAATGAACATTATTGTTTTGAGTATTGCTTTTGTTCTGTGTCTCGGAGAGAACGCTGACTTTGTCTCAGAAAAATCTCCGATGATATCTTGGACATATTGCCGACAGTGTCTCAGACTCATCGCCTACAGTGTCTTGGAGAGATTCCCAGCAGTGTCTCGGACTGATCTCTGACAGAGACTTAGACTGATCGTCTATAGTGTCTCGGAGATATCACCGACAATTCTTCAGACTGATGTTAGTAATGGCGGTCATTACGCCACCTTTTTTCAAATAACAAAAGACCCCGCCAGCAAGCATGGGTTGAAATGCCACGAGTTTTGGGACCCTAACCAGAGTCTCATCCCCCTCCCACCATCCTATACCAGTCTACTCCCACTGAGATCTCAATTTCAGCTACCTTCTACGAGTCACGTGACAACATCGAGGTCCCAGGAGAAGGAGGGAAGCGAGCTGTGAAGGATGTGGGGACACGTGACCAAGCCTGACCAATAGGACAGCGGTCAGGCCAATCCCCCCTACCCACCCCCCCTCAATTGGGGGTCAAGTGGGGTTGATCTACCCAGGGAAAACTGGAGATTTTTTCTTCGCGACTCAGCCTCCAAAAGGAGAACATCTCCCTTTCTTCACTCAACGTCCTTGAGGGAACCACCATCGCTCTTCACCCTCAAGACATCAGGGAGGCAGGACCTCTGTCTACATCTTTCCATAAGGGAAGGAAACCAGAGCCCTTTTTACTAAAGGTAAGGTGTCTGATTTTGAGATTCTCAATATCCTTACCCAACCTCCCATCCATCCTTATCACACCCCATTTTTCCTTATCCTCTAAAGAAGTCCTACCCACTGAACCTTGTATCCTATCCCCTATACCCAGACCACGTGTGCCGTTTAGTTCTAGTTTTAATTAATTCACCCTGTGATAGTGTTGATTCCCATGTGTAACGTTTAAATCCCTAAGCTTGGCATTTTCATTTAATTTGCTTAAAAGTTTTAACCACACGACTTCATCGTGTTCCAAGCCGGTAGAAGTAAGTGTGCTGATAATAATTCAATTTATTTCCCCCTTCCAGGGAACGTGATTGCTGTGCTGGAGTTTCATCCACGGTCCCCCCAAACTCCATCCGAAGCTCCTCGTGGCATAAATTACAATATAAATAATTAGCTGTTGTGCTCCCCTTTTCTTTTATTAATTTATATTTAAATGTTATTGTAAATACATATATTTTTCAGTATTCATTGTATTATTGCTGACTGGCGACCTTTACCATTGTTATTTGTTTTGTTATGGCCCCTGAGTCCCTTAAGCAAGGCCGGACTCGAACCAGTGGCCCGTAACACTGATCACCGACAGTGTCTCGGAAACATAGCCAATAGTGTTTCTGAGAGATCAGCGAAAGTGTCTAAGACAGATATCTTCCTGTGACTCTTAGAGATCGCCGACAACGTCTTTGATTGATCGTTGACAGTAACTCAGACACATCGCTGACATTTCTCAGAAAGGTCACCGACAGTTTCTCGGAGATATCGCAAACAGTATCTAGGACATATCTCTGAAAATGTCTATGAGAGATTGCCCAGTTTGTCTTAGAGAGATAGCCGACAGTGTCTCTGATAGATCACCAATAGTGTCTCGGAGAGATCACCGACAGTGTCTCTGGAAGATGATCGACAGAGTTTCAGACAGATCACCGACACTGTCTCACATGGATGGCTGACAGTGTCTCTTACATATCGCATACCGTGTCTCTGATATATCACCGACAGTGTCTCAGTCACATCGCCAACAGTGTCTCTGACGGATCACAAACATTGTGTCAGATCTCCAACAGTGTCTTGGACTGATCCCCAACACTGTCCGGAGAGAGCTGATAGTCTTTGACAGATCGCTGACAGCGTCTCGGAGAGATCGCCGACAGTGTCTGAGAGAGAGCCGACAGTGTCTTTAACAGATCGCCGACAGCGTCTAGGAGAGATCACCGACAGTGTCTCAGAGAGATCGCCGATAGTGTCTCTGATTGATCACCAGCAGTATCCAGGAGAGATTACTACCAGTGTCTCAGAGAGATTGCCGACAGAGTCTTTGATAGATCACAAACAGTATCTTGGACATATCGGCGACAGTGTGTCAGACCAGTATCTCGGATATATCGCTGATAGGGGCTGGGACTATTTCCAAAATTGTCTCGGAGAGATCCCCAAATTTGTTACTGACAGATCGCCCACTGTGTTTCTGACAGATCCCCAATAGTGTCCAAGAAGGATTGCTGACAGTGTCTCCAACTGATCACTGATAGGGTCTCAGACTGATTACCGACATTGTGTTGGAGATATCACCGACAACGTTTCGGACAGTTCGTCAATGGTGTGTCTGACAAATCACCGACAATGTCTCCGACAGATTACCGATAGTGTCTCAGACTGATTTCCGACAGGGTCCCATAGTCATCACCTACAGTATTTCTGATATATCGCTGAAAGTGTCTAGGAGAGATCCCTGACAGTGTCTCACAAAGATCGCAGACAGGGTCTTGGACAGATTGCCGACAGTGTCTCGGATGGATCATCCGACGTTGTCTTACACAGATCGCTAACAGTTTCTCGGATTGATCAGCGATAGTGTGTACAACAGGTTACTGTGAGTGTCTGGACATATAGCAGACAGTGTCTCAAATGGAGAGTTGACAATGATTCAGACATATCACTAACAGTGTCTCAGACAGATCACTGATAGTGTCTCAGATAGATCGCTGAGAGTGCCTTGAACACATTGCTGACTGTTTCTTGGAAAGATCACCGACAGTGTCTCAGAAGGATAGCCGACAGTGTCTCATACAGACCGCCGACAGTGTCTTGGAGAGATTATTTAATGTATCTCTGAGATCGTCGATAGCGTTTTGGACATATCGCGGGCAGTTTCTCGTAATGGCTGCAGAAAGTGTGTCGGACAGATATACTTTATATATGTATATATATATATATATATATATATATATATATATATATATATATATATATATATATATATATATATATATATATATATATATATATATATATATATATATATATATATATATATATATGTGTGTGTGTGTGTGTGTGTGTTTATATTTATGTATAGAAAGCAGACGGATAGTAAAAGAATGTAGATGTTATGGTTCAAATAC
>NC_090740.1:79984680-79992180 GCF_036898095.1 Palaemon carinicauda
CTGGAAACTTTTCATTGGTTATTCTAGAAGAGATTAACCATACGATTTTATTATCTGGAAGGCTGCAACAATTGGTTGTGAAGGAAACACAAGTGTGTGTCTTTCCTTTCTGAATTGTTATGCTAAACTATGCATATCCAGTGGTACATAGTTCACTTAATACTCATGGAAATTTCTTCTCTTTACAGGAGGACCCTCCGAAGTGCAGAAGTGTTTTCTGCAACGTCCGCAGTAAGAACCTCTGCGGACATGAGTTTTGTAGGAGGCACGCAGCATGCGCTGTCTCCAAGGGTGAACTCCAGTACTGGGACCCTCAGGTATGTATCGTGTGCACTAACCTGATTACTGAGGCCTTTGATTCCCCTAGGACGGCGGAATCAAGGGATATAGCAAGGGAGAAGCTTCGTACCTGGGTAAGGGGCTTCCAGAAGAACACCTCTGGACCTTATCTTCCAAGTGAGAATATGAGGGAGTATCTTTTCCCTAGGGCATCAGCTGATGCAGTGATTCCCCAGCCTCAAGAGGAGATCCCCCAAGTTCCGATCCAGGTGGATGCTGAAGTCGTGGTCGCTATGCAAGACATCCAGTTGGATGACATGATGTCTGACGTGGACGAGCGTCTGGAGGAAGACCTCCTGGCAGAAGCCCAGGATGAAGTTCAAGCCCCAGACGTTGTAGAGGAAGAGGTCGACGAGGTGTCGGCCACTCCGGTCCAGATCCCGGAGCCTATTCCCTCAACATCGGCCGCTCTCCCAGTAGAGCTGGGACAGGCCCTCTCCTCCATTGTTGGAATGATCCAACAAATGCAGAAGGAGAATCAGGAGAAGACGGCTGCAATGGAACTGCAGATGCAGAGACTTGCAGCATCACAAGGGCCCCAGAAAAAGCTCAATGTGAAAGACCTTCCCTTGTGCTCAGATGCTAACCCATGGAGGTATTCTGAGCACATGCCGATGACGACTGGAAAGATCGTCATCTCGGATAAGTTGGGCTCAGTTCCCCTGGAGGAGGTGGAATTCTGGCCCAGCAAGGGGTCATATCCGGACTGTTATGTCCGACTGAGGAAGGAACCAGCTTCAAAGGAGGAGTCAGAGCCAAAGAAGGTCATAGTGATGGACCATGCTAAGGCTCAAGCTTTGCTTTCATCCTCGATGAAAGAGAGGGGCTTCTCGAACTCAAAGGTAGCTGCATTGAGTAAGAAGCTCCCTTCCTTTGTGTCCTCTCCTGCTAGAGCCTTCCCCTTTTTACAGAAAGGGTTTGCGGCTGTACTAAAAGCAGTCGAGGCCGGCAAGCCTTGCCCCTCCCTGGAGGAGTGTAAACCCTTGTCGCTGGCCCTGCCTATGGACCACAAAGACTGGAAGGACGTCCATCTTACCTTCTCAGTTGGGAAGTTGGAGGCTGATATTGCTGGACGTCAGTTCGGCGAGGACCTCCCTAAGCTGTCTGACTTTCTTTTGCGGAGAGATCTCGAGACAAAAGAAAGACTGGCTGCCTCAATGTCTCTTCAGACTACTCTTGAGACGATGGCAAGTGACCCCAAGGTCCATGAAATGTTCATGGTAGTGGCCAAGACTCATCTGGCCACAGTGACGAAGGATCTTTATGGCTTCGTCAGGGCGAGGAGAGCTTGTAGGGAGTTCGTGTTCACCTCGGCTACGGTGAGGCACGAGCCAAAGAAGCTAATCTCCTCCAACATTTGGGCAAAGACCTTTTCCCTACCGAATTGGTCAAAGAAGTTGTTGATAGGGCCGCCACGGAGAATAGAAACCTTCTCCAGAAGTGGGGCCTGGCTAACAAAAGAAAGTCTTTCCCGGATGAGGGTCCTCAACCAAAGAGGAAGACTATGATGACTAGGCTACCATCTCGACCAGCCAACCCTCGTAAACAGCAACAGCAACTGCAATTGCCATTGCCTTCAGTGCCCCAGTTGGTGGCACAAACCCCGACCACATTTCAGTGGGTACCCCAGGCCGTGTCGACACAGTCCACGGCATTCACCCCAACGTTCGAAGGGCAGTCTACTTCCTTTCGAGCAAGGCCTAGAGGAGCAGCCAGAGGCTCGTCTAGGCTCCCCTCAAGGGGAAGGGGATTCAGGGGTGATCGCGGTCGGGGAGGAAGACCTCAGGACGGCAGTCCAAGTGAGATGATGCCGGTAGGAGGGAGACTTCAGAATTTTCGGGATCGGTGGACCTTCGATCACTGGGCCCACAGCCTACTCAAGAACGGACTGGGCTGGAGCTGGTACAGCACTCCAACCCCGTGCCCTCGGTTTTTCCTACACTCCACCCCCGTTCTGGAGGAGTATGTTCAAGAACTGTTGGAGAAAAAAGTGATCCGAAAGGTGAAGTCCATCAAATTCCAAGGGAGGCTGTTTTGTGTTCCCATGAAAGACTCGGAAAAGCTCAGAGTCATTCTGGACTTGTTGCCACTCAACAAGTTCATAGTGAATTGCAAATTCAAGATGCTAACACTGCAACACATAAGGACCTTACTGCCCAAGTGGGTATATTCCGTCTCCATAGACTTGTCGGACGCCTATTGGCACGTTCCAATCAACCGTCGACTCTCCCCCTACCTAGGGTTCAAGCTACAACGAAGACTATACGCCTTCAGAGCCATGCCATTCGGGCTAAATATAGCCCCAAGGATTTTCACGAAGCTTGCGAGCGTAGCTCTCAAACAATTACGCCTAAAGGGAATTCAGGTAGTAGCCTACCTGGACGACTGGTTGGTGTGGGCAGCATCCGAGACAGAATGCTTGCAAGCTTCCAGTCAAGTGATCCAGTTCCTAGAGTATCTAGGCTTCAAGATCAACAGAAAAAAGTTTCGACTTTCTACATCTCAAAAGTTCCAGTGGCTGGGAATCCACTGGGACCTAATGTCACACCGTTTCTCCATCCCGGCGAAGAAAAGGAAGGAGATAGCGGGTTCTGTCAAGAGACTTCTAGATTCCGAAAGGATATCAAGACGCGAACAGGAGAGGGTACTGGGCTCTCTCCAGTTTGCTTCGGTGACAGACCCAGTGCTAAGAGCACAGCTAAAGGATGCAACCGGAGTTTGGAGAAGTTATGCATCAAACGCGCGAAGAGATTTGAGAAGACCAGTTCCGCTTCGGCTACGTACTCTTCTCAGGCCTTGGTCCCAAGCCAGATATCTAAAGAACTCGGTTCTTCTTAGGCCACCTCCCCCGTCGGTGACGATTCACTCAGACGCCTCGAAGGAGGGATGGGGAGGTCACTCTCATCGGAAAAAAGTCCAGGGGACTTTGTCCAAGCTATTCAAGACCTTTCACATAAACTTTCTAGAAGCTATGGCAGTGCTCCTTACCTTGAAGAAAGTCTCCCCGCGTCACTCCATCGACATAAGGTTGGTGATGGACAGCGAGGTAGTTGTGAGATGCTTGAATCGACAAGGATCGAGGTCACCACCTCTCAACCAGGTGATGTTGGCCATCTTCCGATTGGCAGAAAAGAAGTGGTACCTGTCGGCAGTTCACCTTCAAGGAGTCCGCAATGTGACAGCGGACGCTCTATCCAGGTTCACACCGATAGAGTCGGAATGGTCCTTAGACGCAGGATCATTCTCCTTCATTCTGAATCAAGTCCCAGAACTGCAGATAGACCTCTTTGCGACGAAAGACAACAAGAAGTTGCCCCTGTACGTGTTCCCGTACGAGGACCCCTTAGCGGAAGCAGTGGACGTGATGTCCCTCGACTGGAACAGATGGTCCAGGATTTATCTG
Organism: Palaemon carinicauda; assembly: GCF_036898095.1. NCBI lineage: Eukaryota > Metazoa > Arthropoda > Malacostraca > Decapoda > Palaemonidae > Palaemon > Palaemon carinicauda. The sequence goes on from NC_090740.1 coordinate 79,988,423, forward strand.
TTCCCTCCTCACAACCTTCTGTTGAGGGTCCTCAACAAACTGAGATCCTTCAAGGGGGTAGCGGCAATAGTGGCCCACAAGTGGCCGAACAGCGTGTGGTTCCCCCTGGCATTGGAACTACGGCTGAAGTTTGTACCGCTACCAGATCCAGTTCTGACCCAGCGAGTCCAGAAATCGACTGTCTGCGTTTCATTACAGAAAACCCGGACCCTGCAGCTCATGATTTTCTCTCCCTAGCGGTGAGAAAGCGTTTCGAGATTTCGAAAGCCAGCATAGACTTCCTAGAGGAATATAAGTGCAAATCTACTAGAAGGCAATATGAGTCATCTTGGAGAAAATGGGTGGCCTTTGTAAAGGCGAAGAATCCGCAGGAGATCTCGACAGACTTCTGCTTATCTTTCTTCATCCACCTCCATGGTCAAGGGTTGGCAGCTAACACGATTTCGGCGTGTAAGTCTGCTTTGACAAGACCCATTCTATATGCCTTCGAGGTCGACCTCGGCAACGAGATCTTTAATAAAGTTCCGAAAGCCTGCGCTAGGCTCAAACCTTCAGCCCCTCCAAAGCCCATTTCATGGTCTTTAGACAAAGTTCTTCATTTCGCTTCTCTGTTGAGCAATGAGGAGTGTGCGTTAAAGGATTTGACACAAAAAGTTATTTTCCTATTTGCACTCGCATCCGGGGCCAGGGTTAGTGAGATTGTAGCTCTCTCGAGAGAGGCAGGTGGTGTTCAGTTCCTGGATGGGGGAGAACTGAACCTGTTTCCGGATCCTACGTTTCTCGCCAAGAATGAGTTACCCACCAATAGGTGGGGGCCCTGGAGAATCTGCCCTCTGAAAGAAGATGCATCTCAAAGTCCAGTAGAATGCCTAAAGGTCTATCTTCGTAGAACTTCAGACTTCAAGGGTGGTCAACTATTCAGGGGAGAAACATCAGGCTCAAATTTATCTCTGAATCAACTCAGAGCGAAAATCACATATTTTATTCGCAGAGTGGATCCTGACAGTACACCCGCAGGTCACGATCCGAGGAAAGTTGCCTCATCCTTAAATTTCTTTAATTGTATGGATTTTGAACATCTCCGTTCATACACTGGCTGGAAGTCTTCCAGAATGTTCTTTCGCCACTATGCGAAGAAAGTAGAGGAACTAAAGAGATCTGTGGTAGCAGTGGGTCGCGTCATTAACCCTACTGTTTAACTCTGCGAGGAACAGTGGTTTTAATTGGGACGATTAATTCCAGGGTGAGTGTGTAGTTACATACGGTACTACAAACTAAGTGGGGGCACTGAGTTGCCCACGTAGACTGTTCCATTTCCAAAGGTGAACCTAGCATAAGTGCAGACATGTGTGCCGAGCGTTTTCTAACGCTAATGTGATTGATTTGTAATACAGACTTTTATGACTTTGATACCTCGGTATCTTAAAAGTGGCAATAATGTTTTTTTTCAGATAAACAAGTTCTGTTTACTATCATACTTATGCTTAAAGTTTTGGGTTATCCTCTTCTTATATATATATATATATATATATATATATATATATATATATATATATATATATATGTATATATATACATATATATATATATATATATATATATATATATATATATATATATATATATATATATATATATATATATATATATATATATATATATATATATATATATGTATATATATACATACATATATATATATATATATATATATATATATATATATATATATATATATATATATATATATATATATATATATATATATATATATATATATATATATATATATATTATGTATATATATATATATATATATATATATATATATATATATATATATATATATATATATATATATATATATATATATAATTGTTGTTAACCTGTCTATTTATTGTTTGTCAATAAACTTGTTCTTGAGAACCTTGCGTATCCTTCACCTGTGTCAATTTATTGGTATAATTGAGCATTCATTCTATGTACTTTATCTGGGATAATTCTAATAGAATTGTTCCTTTATGCAAGCTATGTTGCATTGGTTTATGCTTTCCCTCAACGGGAGGATTCCGTCCCAGAAGGGGACGGTGGCGGTTTCACAAGTTTCCTCCTATGCGGATATAAACCTTTGTTCAATACAAGTATTGTGCGGAGAACTGGTCGATATTTCATATTGACGCAGTGGTTCTTTACAAACTATGCTTTACTTAATTAAAGGTGAGACCACTATATTAGCTTGCCTGGTATTCACACATAGGTATATGTACTCTTCGAGACTTTTCCAGAGTCTAGTAGGACTCTTCCCTGTAGGGGGCAGGAAGCTCTAACATGGTTTATGGCTAGTTGAAAAGATGTATAACGGTAACATCTTAGGTCTCTAGGTCTAGTTGACCGGGAAAAAATTACCTCCGGGGAGTACGGCACGTTCTGAGAATCCACAGATACAGTAATGCTCTGGTATACTTCCATCAGGACGACATGGCTTGAGCCCAAAAAACGGATTTTGAGCGAAGCGAAAAATCTATTTTTGGGTGAGATGGCCATGTCGTCCTGATGGACCAGCCCTTCCCTTTCTATGAAAGGGCTGTAGTACCCGTCCCTACATACAGTATCTGTAGCACCTCATGTACGCTACAAGGAATACAGATGGTGCCAGGATTGGCGCCAGGCACGCGTACGAAACTGGAGAAGAGGGAGCCTTGGGAGCGGCTCCCCCTTTTTCTTTCCCATTTTCGTTTCTTGCCAATTGACCCCTCGATGTGTTATCTCTGTTTGGGGGGCAGATTGCCATGTGGCGTGTCAAGAATACGTCCTCTGATATGTCGCGATATCCCTTTCATTAGGGATATTCGCTCCAGGAGTTAGAATTCTGGGTACCTTAAGGTAAATTCTCTGGGAATATCGCCGTAGTTGTAATATACCCTAGGAAGCTACCCTATAGGAACTTCCATCAGGACGACATGGCCATCTCACCCAAAAATAGATTTTTCGCTTCGCTCAAAATCCGTTATATATATGTATATATATATATATATATATATATATATATATATATATATATATATATATATATATATATATATATATATATATATATATATATATGTGTGTGTGTGTGTGTGTTTTTATATATATATATATATATATATATATATATATATATATATATATATATATATATATATATATATATTTATATATATATATATATATATATATATATATATATATATATATATATATATATATATATATATATATATATATATATACACACACACACACATATATATATATATATATATATATATATATATATATATATATATATATATATATATATGTATAAATACACACACACACACATATATATATATATATATATATATATATATATATATATATATATATATATATATATATATATATATATATGTATATATATATATATATATATATATATATATATATATGTAAATATATTTATATATATATATATATATATATATATATATATATATATATATATATATATATAATATACGTATATATATATATTATATATATATATATATATATTTATATATATATATATATATATATATATATATATATATATATATATATATATATATATATATATATATATATATATATATATATATATATATATATATATATATATATATATATATATATATATATATATATATATATATATATATATATATATATATATATATATATATATATATATA
>NC_090740.1:79999680-80019680 GCF_036898095.1 Palaemon carinicauda
TCTAGGGAGACAACACTTCTCCTCTCTAAGGTACATCTGTTACCTTACTTGAATGTATCTCCATGACCCCCCCCCCCCCCCCACGCGCACTTACTCTTTCATGACTTTCTATCGGCAAAATACACCCTCCTGCTTTTACTGTTATTGTATCTTTTCCGCCAAAAAAAGCAAATTTGATTACTAGAAACGAAATCTATTCCTAAAATAGCCTCGATTCCTGGAATTCCCAAGGTGGGTAAGAAAAAACATCATGTGTAAACTTCACAGATCACACCCTAAAGTTGACGAGCTTTGTATGGTTTATGCATAGTTTACTTCCTCCTGGTATGTCAAGAACGATGGATGCCACTGACTGTAGTGGGATTCAGGAGAATCTTTTTTTAATCAGGGAAATGCTGGCTCCTTTGTTGATTAGCGCTCGAATAGATTTATCTGGCAGGTCAATCCTAACTGCTAACATTTCTAGCCTGCCATTAAGATACAAGGGGCCCGGGGCAATGACCTCAGCTGCAATGCCGCTGCTTCCTAATGCGGCAGGGGGAGGTCGGGGTACTGAGGGAGGTCCCAGTACCTGTTCTAAGTCCCTCATTGATGGGAGCGCTGCCTCGGCTTCTGCTTGTGATGTCATGCGGGGGGAGCCGTCGACCTTCCTCATCTTACCCTTCCTCTGTTTCTTTTTCCTCGGATGTTGGTCGGGGGAAGGTGTGCGTGTGCCACAACCCGCACGCCATCGGCATTTTTTGCTGGGCACTCTCAGGATAGATGACCGTAGGCCAGACAAGTGTAACAGCGAGGGGATCCTTAGGTGGGGCACTCCACTCGTCAATGCCCCTCTCCCCTCCACTGCCAGCATCTGAAGACTCTTCTCACCTGCTGACTGCGTTCTCCCCCTCTCCCGCTTTGTGGGTTGGTGAGTTCCTCTCATTGCTGTCAACTTCTTGGAATTAGGCCAGTTATTCCTAGTCATTTTTTCTTCTGGCAAACTGTCTAACATGTTTCGTATCGCACTCAACAAAAAAATAACCACATAAGTATGGGTTTACTAACCGGCCAATATGTGTATGGGCAATTGCTTTTTTATCACCTTCTGTGAGATTGGCACTCCGGGTGGCAAACGAATCCCAATCCCGAAAAATGCGAGTTGCAAAACTAAGAATGGATTCCTCTTCCTGAATTTTGGGCTTGTAATTTTCTTTTAGGTCCCCCTTTCTCGCATCAGGTAAAGTATACTTCTCAATCAAACATCATTTAATTTCAGTATACCTTATTAAACTGTCTTGTGGCCAGCATCTTTTAGCAATATAAATACTTGAATAGTAATTTCTCTTTCTGACCACCCATGTATGGCTACTTCAAAGTCTCAAAAAATCACTTCAATCGATTGAAACTCTTCGTTAGGCCGATGATCATCAGAAGCACTAACTCTTGCCTGGAGTTCTGGCAACTTTTGAACTACGATTTGCGTATCATCACTTCGATGTGCATGTGTACTTTCACTTGTGTGCGTTTGGACTCCACTCATGTACGTCAGATAAACTGTGGTTATGCGCTGCTCCTCTTCTCGTTCAACCAAAAATCCGTTTATTATCTCTTCTAAGTTATCTAACTTATTTTCCAATTCTTGCGTTCAAATTTCTGACTATATTCTTCGTTGACAATGCTTTACACTGCTCCTCCATTTCATATCCCGTGGTAGCAGTGTCTGCTATGTTAGCTCTCACATATTGAGGAATCTTGAACTTTTATTTCCTCGGCTTAAAGAATAACTTCGCTCACCGCATGCAAAAACACATATTTTTACACCTAACACCAATATGTCCCATGTCCACGGATAATGAGACATCAGAACATGGGTTTTTTTCACTTTATTACAAAAGGTAAAAAATAAACTTTATAATACACACTCTCAGGCAAGCGTCTTGTCTACTTGAGTGCACAAAGGCAACTAGCTACCCCTCGCTTTCAAAATGCAATCTTACCTTAACAACATGCGCACTTATAGGTTTTGTGGAATTCTCTTGAATATAAAGTTCATCCACCTTGACGTACAACATATAACTTCATACAAGAATTAGGATAAATTTATATATATATATATATATATATATATATATATATATATATATATATATATATATATATATATATATATATACATATATATATATATATATATATATATATATATATATATATATATATATATATATAAACATGTATATACAGTATATATATATATATATATATATATATATATATATATATATATATATATATATATATATATATATATGTATATTATATATATATATATATATATATATATATATATATATATATATATATATATATATATATATAAACATGTATATATATATATATATATATATATATATATATATAAACATGTATATATATATATATATATATATATATATATATATATATATGTATGTATATATATATATATATATATATATATATATATATATATATATATATATATATATATATACATATATATATATATATATATATATATATATATATATATATATATATATATATATATATATATATATATATATATATATATATATATATATATATATATATATATATATATATATAGGGATTAATCATATTAGGAATAAAAGGAAACTACTTTTAAGTGAAGTAGTTGTATAGAAATAGAATATATATATATATATATATATATATATATATATATATATATATATATATATATATATATATATGTATATATATATATATATATATATATATATATATATATATATATATATATATATATATATATATATAGGGATTAATCATATTAGGAATAAAAGGAAACTACTTTTAAGTGAAGTAGTTGTATAGAAATAGAATATATATATATATATATATATATATATATATATATATATATATATATATATATATATATATATATATATATATATATATATAGATAGATATATATATATATATATATATATATATATATATATATATATGTGTGTATATATACATATATATATATATATATATATATATATATATATATATATATATATATGTACATATATATATTTATATATATATATATAGAATTGCATAACAAAGTTTCCATTCCAGATAACCAAAAGGAGATGAATTATAAGTAAATTGATTATAAAAATATTAATTTCACATTTGAGGAGAGTTATTACAAAATCTTTAATAATAAAAACGGAATATTTATAAAATGATATCAAACAATCTCTACTGAATATGAATATTCCCCAAATATAAAACCGAGTACTCTGTCCTTTATATTCGTGTAGTGAGCTAATGGCTAGAGACGTAACAGAAGGGGAGTTCCAGGCTTGGTATTGGTAATATACTTTGTTATGGGAAATTCAGGACTGAGCTCCCGTTGCTTAGAAATGTAAAGCAAGGAACCCTCTAAATACACACACACACACACATATATATATATATATATATATATATATATATATATATATATATATATATATATATATATATATATATATATATATATATATATATATATATATATATATTTTAATTCGCCATATACTATAAAATTATTATTTACTTCTACCGATATTGTTTGAAAAGGAGAGAGAGAGAGAGAGAGAGAGAGAGAGAGAGAGAGAGAGAGAGAGAGAGAGAGAGAGATGACATTCCTAGAATGAACTTATTTTTCACCAAAACGATTAAAGTTTCACTCTAATTTTATATATTAGCTCGCTAATATGAATTGATAATATTTTTGGTACTCCGGTTGATAATTTTTATCCAATAAAGTTATATTGTTCTTTATTCAAGCTATATATATATATATATATATATATATATATATATATATATATATATATATATATATATATATATATATATATATATATATATACGTATATATATATATATATATATATATATATATATATATATATATATATATATATATATATATATATATATATATATATATATATATATATATATATATATATATATATATATATATATATATATATATATACAGTATATATATATATAGTGGAATGTAACCAAAATATGTATTAATTATTATTATTATTATTATTATTATGATTATTATTATTATTATTGTTGTTATTATTATTATTATTGTTAGTGATGAAGTTTTTTTTACGTTTCCAGAGAGCTTTTGTCTAAACCAAGATTGTTGTCAGATTTTTTATAGTTTTAAGTAACAGGAAGATGTTATGGCTTCATTTGTAAATTAGTCCTAATTATTCCTTGGTTTTTGGTTGTCTTATTCAGAAGTCTTACGTTGAACTTCAGCTTTTATATTTGGTGTCTAGATTTAAATAGGTATCCTTTTATGAAGATTTGGTTACACCCTGTGTAGCCATTATTGACAGGTCCTTAGACTAGAGAGACAATACTACATTGGATCTTTCTATCTGGTTACGGTTAATTTTCCCCTTTAACTGCACGTGCACCGAGTAGTCTGGCTTATTCATTACACATTCTCCTCTGCCACCATACACGTGACAACATTGAGATTACCAAACAATTCTTCTTCACCCAAGATGTTACCGCTCTGCAATTGTTCAGTGGCATTTTCCTCGTGGTGAGGGTAGAATGGACTCTTTAGCTACGGTAAGCAGCTCTTCTAGGATAAGGATACTCCAAATTCAAACCATTGTTCTCTAGACTTTGTTCTTTTCCAACTTGGGTTGTAGCATAGCAATTAATAATAATAATAATAATAATAATAATAATAATAATAATAATAATAATAATTCATTTTATTATTTACCTCACTCAATGCTATTGGGTTATTTCACTTCCTATAACGCTTATGAAATCAATTTGTTTTGAAATATAATCAAAACTCAACACATTTCATCCCAGACAGCAGAGAGAACCTTTCAAGCTTCAACATTTCCTAAATTCTTGCAAGAGCAGATACTGTGACGTCAATGTGTCAGGTACTTTAAAAGGAAGTTTTACTAGCAAAGAGCAACGTATAATCCCCATCTCAGTTTCATAAAAACACACCCACTAACTCACATAGAACATTTCTTTTTTTATAAAATTAAGTGTAATAATGAATGGAATATTTGATATAGTTTCCATAAATTCAGTGCATTTCTATAAAAAGTGAGAAAAAAATTTAAATCTTTTTCAATTTTCTTGAACAGACCTCCTAAGTCAGTGACATATGATAGTTATTAAAGAGTTTCTGCACCCATATAAAGATTGTTTGTTTTGGTATTGTTTTTATAGATGTAGATATAATGCCCAACATTCACTTTGGTTTTAGCCAGCATAATTATAGTCTGTTTTACATATGTGCTTATATGTAAATTGTAGGCTATATACTGTACCAACCGTGTTTCACACAATTGTACATAATTATTTTGTATATATTATGCTTGTATCTGAGCTCTTTCCTCGCACTAAAAAGAACCTGAATGATCATGTCTCCGTTTTGCTCTGTAACATTGTCTGTCTCTCGAACAGGTTATGTCCTGTTGCCTTGAGGTTTTGTTTATAAAGGAGTGTTCCTTAATAAACAACTCAGTTGATTGCATCCTACCTTTGAGTTCACAACCCTCTCTCGGCTCCGTCACATTGGTGACCCCGGAAGTCAACTCGCTCCCACCGCCTTCCACCCCCACCCCCTCGCCCCTTCATCGTTGGTACTATGACGGACTCTACTGCAGTTGGTGCTGCGGACGCTCCCTTCAAACTTTCATCGTTTGCCAGCGAAGAGGCGTTTGCTTGGTTTTAGCGCGCAGAAGTCCAGTTTCGTATCAGGGGCGTGACTCGCTCAACCACCAAAGCGGATTATGTTCTCGCGGCGATACCCGAGGACACCTTCCCAGAAATATCCGACTGGCTTTGTGAACAAGGAGACACCCCAATAGCGTATGACGCCCTCAAAACATACCTTCTGCAGCAGTACTCGCCGTCGCCAGCCGCCCGTACAGCAAAGCTTTTTCAGCTCTCGCAACAACCGTTGGGGGACCAAAGGGATTCGCTTGCCCTCAGGGAAATGACCAGTATCGCTCGCCTTCAACCTGCCGCAGACGGCTCTCCTCGTGAGGTGAACCTACTTCGTGCCCTTTGGATATGCCGTTTACCCGATCCTGTAAGCGCTGCCATACCCGATGTCGATAGTTTACCCATAAAGGGCTTGATGACCAAAGCCGACGCCCTTATGGAGAGCCACTTCAAGACCTCCATCAACGCCTCCACCCCTGACGACGAGGATGCCTATTCAACGTTAACCGAAGCTGACATGAATGCCGTAGGACATACACGCCTACCCCGTGACGTGCCGAAGCGGCGACAAAGCCGCCCACCACCCACCAATCGCTCGCGCCCCAACGAACGACTTCTACAGCCACTTACTACCTCCCATCCGCCACAGTTTTGCTACTACCACTTCAGATTCGGGGCAACCGCAAAGAAATGTGCCAAGGATTGTCAGTGGCCAAAAAACGTGTAAGTAGGCCATCGCTTGTGGCGGTGGCCTCCCGTATCTCTAATCTTTTCTTTTTACAGGATGCAGGAACGGGCGTGCGATTTTTGGTAGACACGGGTGCTTGTTGTTCTCTTTTGCCAAGGAAACTCTTCAAGACACGACGTAGTCTGTCTACATCTGCCGACGTCCGCTTGGTAGCTGCCAACGGATCTGCGATACCCACCTACGGTTACGAGAACCTCACATTATCGGTCGGAAACGGTAAATTCAATTGGAAGTTTCTCGTTGCTGACGTCACAATGCCAATCCTCGGTGCGGATTTCCTCTCTCATTTCCACCTTCTGGTCGATGTCACCCACCGACGATTGGTCAACGCAGACTCGTACTTATCGACACCTCTTCAATCCGCCCCCTCTAACCTCGTTCTCAACATCAGCGCACCCACGGATGCCTACACCTACCTCCTCACATCGTACCCGGAAGTTTTCCGTCCAGAACTTCGCCAAACGCCCACGGTTCCTGCCAAGCACGGTATTTATCACCATATCAAGACGACGGGACCCCCAGTCTTCGCAAAATTCAGACGTCTGGCACCGGAACGATTGGCAGCCGCCAAACAGACGTTCGCCGAAATGGAGGAAATGGGCCTTTGCCAAAAGGCCTCCAGCCCATGGTCGTCACCCTTACACATTGTTCTGAAGAAAGACGGCTCCCTCCGTCCGTGCGGGGATTACAGGCGCCTGAACATGCAAACAGAACCGGATCACTACCCCCTCCCAAACATTGCCGACGTGACCTCCTACCTGCACAAGGCGAAGGTTTTCTCTACGCTCGACCTCCTGAAGGGGTATTATCAGGTGCCTATGAACCCAGAAGACATCCCCAAGACCGCCATCACCACTCCGTTTGGTACATACACCTTCAATTACTCCTGTTTCGGCCTTCGAAATGCTGGGGCAACGTTTCAACATCTCATGGATGGCATCTTAGGGGACCTCCCTTTCTGTGTATGTTATGTGGACGACATACTTTTGTTCTCCTCCTCAAAAGAGGAACACCTCCGTCACCTGCGCATCGTGCTCGATCGCCTTCAACAAAACGGCCTTGTAGTCCGGTACGACAAGTGTACCTTTGGCGCCAACGAAGTGTCGTTCTTAGGGCACCGTATCACTCCTGAAGGAGTCCATCCCCTCCCTGAGAAGGTAGCAGCCGTTCAAAACTTCCCCGCGCCCTCGACCGTCAAAGCTCTGCAGGAATTCTTGGGCATGATCAACTATTATCACCATTTTCTGCCAGCCATTGCCGCCACTCTTGCTCCCCTCTACGCCTTCCTCAAGGGCAAGCCAAAGGACCTGAAATGGGGTCCCCTTCAAGAAGCAGCCTTCTGCAATGCAAAGAAGGCCCTATCAACTGCTGCGGCTCTCACTTTTCCTATCCCACACGCCCCCCTCCTTCTCTCTACCGATGCCAGCGACGTCGCTATTGGTGCAGTACTTGAGCAGGTGGTCAAAGGCTTGCCCCGCCCATTGGCCTTCTTCAGCAGAAAACTGTCCAAGACGGAATCGGGTTATTCTACCTTCGATCGAGAATTGCTGGCGGTGCACTTGGCTGTCCGTCACTTTCGCCATTTCTTAGAAGGTACGCCCTTCGTCATTCGCACAGACCACATGCCTCTGGTGCACGCCTTAACTCGACAGTCTGACTCCTGGTCCGCCCGTCAACGCCAACATCTCTCCGCCGTGGCTGAATACAATTGCACCCTTCAATACGTCCCGGGGAAAATTAATCCCGTTGCCTATGCCCTGTCAAGAAACACGTTGGCTGCCATTCAACTGGGATTGGATTACAACGCCCTGGCTGAAGCCCAACGACAGGATCAAGAGTATCAAGCTTGTAGGACATCCTGCACGTCCCTCCGTTGGGAAGATTTTCCCCTCGAAGACTCCAACACCACCCTCCTCTGTGACGTCAGTACTGGTAGACCGCGACCTTGGATTCCTGCTCCCATGCGCCGACAGGTGTTTGATTTCATTCACGGCCTTTCACATCCCTCGTGCCGTTCTACTGCACAGCTGCTGAAGGCAAAGTTCATTTGGCACGGCATTTCTAAGGATGCTAAGGAATGGGTCCGCGCCTGTACTTCTTGCCAAACTTCCAAAGTACATCGACACACAGATTCAGGAGTGGGCACCTTTCCTCAACCTCAGCGTCGTTTCGCACACATTCATGTCGACGTTGTAGGCCCCCTACCCACATCAAAAGGACATCGTTACCTGTTTACCATCATCAACCGCTCCACTCTTTGGCCTGAAGCCATTCCCATGAAAACTGCAACGTCCGCCTCATGTACATCTGCCTTACTCTCTGGATGGATTTCAAGATTCAGTATCCCTGAGCATATTACTTCTGACAGGGGAACCACTTTTACCTCTCAATTGTGGACGTCATTAGCGAATCTCCTGGGCATCACCCTACATCAGACAACGGCCTACAACCCCGCTGCCAATGGAATGGTTGAACGTTTTCATCGCACCCTCAAAGCAGCTTTGATGTCCCGCTACAAGGATTGCAACTGGTTTACTCAGCTTCCCTGGGTCCTCCTGGGACTAAGGACCACTCCTAAAGACGCCCTCGACGTCTCGGCAGCTGAAATGGTGTATGGCGACCCGTTGGTCGTCCCTGCCGAATTTTTTCCTTCTACAACCTCCTCCGATTATCTCCAGCGTATACGTCACGTCGTGGGAAAATTTACTCCGTGCCGCCAGACTTACAAGCCCCCAGCGAAGCATCACATACCAACGGACTTGCACTCTGCAACGCACGTCTTCCTGCGCAACAACACCAGCAAGCCACCACTAACGCCCCCTTACACGGGCCCTTTCCTTGTGATCTAACGCAGTCCGAAAGCATTCCTCCTGAACATTCGGGGCAAAGAAGACTGGGTCTCCATTGATCGTCTAAAACCTGCTTATCTTCTGCCAGATGACCCGCCTACAGTTCGCCTCTCTAGATCAGGGCGCCCTATTTAACATGTACAGTATGTCATTTTTAGGGGGGGAGCCATGTACCAACCGTGTGTCACACAATTGTACATAATTATTTTGTATATATTATTTTTGTATCTGCGCTCTTCCCTCGCACTAAAAAGAACCTGAATGATAATGTCTCCGTTTTGCTCTGTAACACTGTCTGTCTCTCGAACAGGTTATGTCCTGTTGCCTTGAGGTTTTGTATATAAAGGAGAGTGTTCCTTAATAAACAACTCAGTTGATTGCATCCTGCCTTTGAGTTCACAACCCTCTCTCGGCTCCGTCACAATACTTTACTTATGTATTATAGATACTTATATCTATATGAGTTTTTATTATCTGCATATACAGATTATATATATATATATATATATATAAATATATATATATATATATATATATATATATATATATATATATATATATATATATATATATATATATATATATATATAGATAGATAGATAGATAGATAGATAGATAGATAGATATATTTGGTGGAATGGTTTGTGTACTGGCATAATCAGCAACGATGTACTATTCAAAACCTCTAATACTAGTTTGGTTTACTGTGATTTATCAGACCAAAGTTTCCCTTTATCACCAATCCGTTGTGGCTAGCGTGGTGATGAAAATGGTTGAACTCGAGACAGGAGAGAGACATATCTGAGACCTTTGTCCAGCAATGAGGAGACGCCTGCATATATATATATATATATATATATATATATATATATATATATATATATATATATATATATATATATATATATATATATATATATATATATATATATATATATATATATAGTTGTGATATTAAAAGACTTGGCTGCTGCAACCCAAGCTTTATTCAACTTAAAACATCAGTAGATTATTCCCTGAAGCAACCATGAACATAATTAGCAATGACCCCATCATAAATGTAATAAAAACTATGTTAGATCCTCAAAGTAAATCTAATTAAACCAAATAGATACAAATGGAATAAACAAAAGGAAATACAAAAGAAACAGAGAATTACTTGATAAGTTGCTCCGACTGTCCCGCCATCAGGTAAGTGAACAAAGTATGAAAATATCACCAGACAAACAGTTCAGAGTGAGGTATGAAAGAGAAAAAGGACAAAACAGTATCAGAACATTCTTCCCCTCTAGATATAAAATTGGTTACTTCACTTCATAGGTAATCAATCCCACCCATATCGTTTCGGAGCCCTTGTCACCCGGGTTGATCTACGTACTGGAGGCGATGCAGCCTCTGTTCTAATTTCAGCTTCTGGGTGAAGTCCCATACCTTCTGGAAACTCTTGATGGGTTGTCGTGGGTGACACTGGAGATTGAGATGGTATGGCCTCTGGTGACAATGAAACAGAAGGTAGTTCTTGATTTTCAGAAACAGAATTATCCCTAGGGCATGGGGCCAAGTCACGTAAGGAAACTGTTGACTCTCGTCCGCTGGGATGTCTAATGTTAGCATATGTTGGGTTAGCAGTTAATAGTTCAACTTCATCCACTAGGGGTTCATTTTTGCTTGTTCTGTCAAACTTTCTCAATAATACTGGTCCTGACGACATAAGCCACAAAGGCATAGAGCTCCCCGAGGATGAGCGGCGCGGCAATCCAAAAAAGCGTTCATAGGGTGTGACATTAGTTGCTGTCGACAGAATGTATCTAAGTGAATGTATCACATCAGTGAGTACTGATTCCCAGTGCTGATCGGGAAGATTTTGAGACCTGAGTGCCAGCTGGATTGCCTTCCATACAGTACCATTGAGCCGCTCCACTTGCCCATTACCAATTGGATGAAAAGGGGTAGTTCGACTTGTTGCAACTCCCTTCTATGAGAGTTAGGTTTTGAGCTTCCTGAACATGAATGAGGTTTCTTGATCCGAATGTATATACTGAGGCATCCCACACAGGCTGAATATTTGTTCTAAGCACTTAATCACTGTAGTTGTATTCATGTTGGGACACGGAAAAGTGAAAAGAAAACGAGAATATTCATCAACCACAATAAGTAGATATGGGTTACGTGATGCCGTCGGAACTGGTCCTTTAAAGTCAATGCTTAATCTCTCCATTGAATGTGTTGCCTTGATGAGTGTTCCTTCTTGGAATTTTTAGAATCTTGGTTTAAATTCTGCACATATCCTGCAAGATGCACAGACCTTCTTAACGTCCTCAGTGGAAAAGGGAAGGTTTTTCGATCTCACCAATACAACAATCGAGTCACTCCTAGATGGCACAGATTCCCATGTAGTTCAGTGAGATTAGATGACCTAGAAACCACGGAACCGCAAAAAGCTCGGGTGAAGGCATCAGGAACCACATTCTTTTTTCCCGGGCGATAATGTACTGTATAACTGAAGTCTGCGAGTTCCATCCTCCATTCCTGGATCTTATTATTCTTAACTTTAGTGCATCTCCTGTTATCAAACATGAAGGCCACAGAACGTTGGTCTGTAACGAGATCAAAGTGTTGTCTAGCAAGAAAATGACTCCACTTACGTCCAGCCTCCACGATAGCCATGGCTTCCTTCTCTACGATCTGATAGTGAACTTCACTTCCTTGTAAAGTCCTAGACATGAAGGCCACAGGCCTGCCATTCTGGTTGAGTACTGCTGAGACTGCTACTTCCGAGGCATCCCATTCGACCTCAAAAGGCAAATTTTCATCCACAGAGTGTAGTGTTGCTCCTTCAAGTTCTTGTTTGAGTAGTTCAAAAGCCTGCAAAGCTTCTTCATCTAAAGGAAATTTCTTTACTCTTGCCAGTGGTTGAATCTTAGCAGAAAAATTTTGTATCCATTTAGCGTAATGAGCAAACATACCCATTGCCCTCTTTAAAAATCCTTGACTATTGGGAGTTGTTAGTTCTCGTAGAGGCCGGAGTCTTTCCATGTCAGGCTTTATTACACCATCCCCCACACAGTAGTTAAGAATATTAATGGTACACACAGATTTAATAGTTTTAGTAACATTGAGAGTTATGTTCCTCTTGTTGATGACCTCAAGAAACCACTGCACCTTCTGATCATGTTGTTCTTGAGTGTGTCCAGCAATAGAGATATTGTCCAAATATGGGAAAGCACCTTGTAAGTTTTCCTCTTTTACCAACTTATCCATAGTTTGTTGGAAGGCTGCAACTCCAATGGTAACTCCGAAAGGTACTCTACAGAACTGGTACAGGCGTCCGTTGGCTTCAAAAGCTGTATACTTCCTCGTCTGATTCCTTTAGTGGGACTTGGTGGTATGCGCTTTTCAAGTCAAAAGTCGAAAATGCGCAATATGTTGAGAGTTTATTAACCATGGTGTCAATCCTTTGTAATGGATAAGAATCCAGTTTTGTATACAGTTTTATAGTTTGCGAATAATCAACACACATCCTTTTCTTATGCAGATTAAATGAATCCTTAACCACCACAACTTGAACTCTATATGGTGATATGCTATCCTCAATAACACCCTCAGCCAAGAGACGACTAGTCTCCACTTCAATGAATTTTTTGTCATCTTTACAGTAATGTCTTGATTTAGTGACAATAGGCTTACAATTAGGTAACAAATGCTGGAATATAGAAGGCTCATCCACAGCAGCGGCTGCCAACGAACAGTAGGGGTTAGCACCAGATAAGTTAAGCGCTGGTTTCGGCCCACCGTATTCAATAGTCACTTTCTGATGCTGCTCTTGGAAGTACTGACCAAGTAATACTCCTGAACATAAATCCTTCATTACTGCTAGACGTGTGGATGGAAAAGTTTCTCCATTAAGATGAAGAGTCAAGTCTACATTGACATAACCTGGAGAGCTTGTATGCAAAGATTTCTGTGCTAAAGCGATGTCTTTATCAGTGGCATGTATTGGTAGCTTCAATTCCTATGCTACATCTTCATCTATATAACTGTCATCACTGCACGAGTCGACAAGGGCTGTCAACTTCCGTCCTTTAATTGTTGTCGAGGTAGCTGCCCGATAGAGGCTCTGAGGAAAAGAGGTACCTGCATTAGCCGCAAGAACAGATGACTGTGAGGGATCAAATACTGTAGCTGTTGTAGATTTACCTCCATATGCAGATTTAGACAGGCACGCTTTTGCAAAGTGTCCCTTCTTGCCACATTTATTGCATATAGAATCCCGAGCTGGACAATATGCACGAATATGATAGGGACCTCCACAAAAAAAGGACTTTCTCATCATGGACAGAGTAGTTGCTAATATTTGAGTGCCAGCAGTTACCTCACAGCTCTCAGACGTTGGTACACTCTTAACATAATCATCTGTAATAAGTGCATGATCCGATGTAACCACAGCAGCAATATGCCCAACACAAAGAAGCATGTGACTGTAAAAACTAGCATTACGTTGGGCTAGGTCTAAAGAGTAAGCCTGGTCATAAGCTGCCTGTAAGTCTAGACTTTTATTTTCGAGAAGACATTGCTGAATCATAGGTGAGGTCAGGCCATTTATAAAAGCATACCTGATCAACTCCTCTCTGTATTGTTCTGCACTAACTGACTTCAAATTACAGTCCTTGCCTAATTTAAGCAATTCTCTCGGGAACTCATCCAAAGTTTCCACTGCCTTTTGTTGGCGAGTAGCAAGTAAATGTCTGGTAAATATTTCATTAGGTGCCTTAACATATAACTTTTCCAGCGTGGAAATGGCAGTATCATAATACACACACTCCTCAATGTATTCATACACATGACTGACATAGTTCACGAGTGTCCTTAGTTTATTTGGTGCCCTTTCACCACATTCATGAATAAAGTTGGAAAACGTCTTGTGCTAATGTAGCCATTCCTTTGCTGCAGAAGGGAAGCTAGGGTCCAGATCCAAACGGGCAGGCTTCAATAGTTTCTCCATAGTTTAAGTTGAATAAATTGTTTTGACATTAAAAGATTTGGCTGCTGCTACGCAAGCTTTATTCAACTTAAAGTTCAGTAGATTATTCCCTGAAACAACCATGAACATAATTAGCGATGACCCCATCATAAATGTAATACAAACTATGTTAGATCCCCAAAGTAAATCTAATTAAACCAAATAGATACAAATGGAATAAACAAAAGGAAATATAAGAGAAACAGAGAATTACTCGATAAGTTGCTCCGACTGTTTCTACATCAGGTAAGTAAACAAAGTATGAAAATATCACCAGACAAACGGTTCAGAGTGAGGTATGAAAGAGCAAAAGGACAAAATAATTTTATAACATATATATATGTATATATATATATATATATATATATATATATATATATATATATATATATATATATATATATATATATATGTATATATGTATTTATATACTGCATATATATATATATATATATATATATATATATATATATATATATATATATATATACACTCTCTCTCTCTCTCTCTCTCTCTCTCTCTCTCTCTCTCTCTCTCTCTCTCTCTCTCTCTCTCTCTATATATATATATATATATATATATATATATATATATATATATATATATATACATATATATATATATATATATATATATATATATATATATATATATATATATATATATATATATATGTATATATATATATATATATATATATATATATATATATATATATATATATATATGCTATAAGAATATACACTATTCAATTTTTGAAGAACGAACAAAGTTCATAAATATGATACAGCATTTATCGGGGTAAAGTTGAAAAAAAAAATCATGATTATAATGTAGTTTCCAAGCACATTGAAGGTAGATGTGCAGATAAAGTTTAATTGACGGTAGGGATAAGTTCTGTACGAACCGTACATACGGATGTACCGTACAAAATCTCTCACGACCACATATTATTTTAGGTTAGTTAGCATCTAAAGAATGAAAGAGAAAACGGAGTTACACATCTCTGTCCCTGCATTAGAGAACGGGAATCAGCAGCGCATGAATGAAGAGAGTTTTCCTGTTTTTCTCATTCCTGATGTAATATTTTGTCTCTAAGTTATGGTTTGCCGTGCTTATGGATATGATAGGAATGTGAAGGTTAGGTATTGTACACCTAAATATGACCCTATGTGATGATATGACGAGGTTTTAGTGATTTTGTACACCACCTATGTCGGTAAAGTTTGTTTACATTTCAATGACTGCCTATGGATGTTTCGTACATCTTGGTTTTTAAGTGTACGGAGTCTCCACATGTAAACACAAATATTTATGCTGTTTGTGTGTTGAACTCTTCTTTCATACAATATCAAGTAGGCAGGCTTCAAGCATGATTTTGAATGGTAGGCTTGTCCTACATTATGTATTTCTATGAATTAAGGAAGAAAAGAAATCAGCTTTTTTATGGTACTTTGAAATAAATTCATTTGATAATGCTATCCAAAATGATGCAAGTGTTAAAGTAGAGGAATCAAAGGGTTAATCAAGATATGAAGAAAAATAAATTTGATGTGGGAGTTTCTATGATATTTTGGTTGAGTCCTGAGTTTTTATTCAGTTCCTCTTGAATATGTAACTATGATTAAGTCTGTACATGATCAAAGCAAGTGCAAAGTTAATGTTAATGGAGTCCTATCAAATGAATTTAAAGTAAACAGTGGATTACTGCATGGGAGTTTATAGTCATCTATGTTATTTATCCTCTTCATGGATTTTGTAATGCCTAGAGCAGTTGTGGATGGTTAAGAAGGATTGAACTTGACTAGTAACAGGAAATGAACAGACCTACAGTATGAAGATACCGCTGTCCTTTTAGCAAAACGCAACAGGACTTGTAAAGCTTGCTTACCAGAATACATGGAATATCACATGAAATGGGCTCGAGATAAATAGAATAAAGACAAATGCTGAGAACGGAATATGCAATGGAAGATGCAATATCATTGTAAGGAGAAAGGATTTATGAGGTGAAATATTTGAAATATTTAGGAACTATGATCGCTAATACAGGATCTTTAGAATCCGAGTTTGATGGAAGATTGAAAAAAAAAAAATCACACAAGGGCTAGGTTAGGTCAAATTTGTAAATCAAATCGCCTAAAATGACATATAAAAATCAGGCTATATATCAGTTTAGTGAGGTTTGTGTTACTGTAGGGAAAGGAGTCATGTTATGACAGTGAAATAATATCCAACAGATTTTGTAGATTTGAGAACAAAGTACTTAAAAAAATATTGGGAGTTGAATGGCAATACAGATTTAAAAAATGAGACTATAAGAGAGATTACTCAATTGCCATATGTGGATGACATCATGGTGAAGGGTAGATGGAGATGGTTTGGGCATGCTCTTCGCACTCCCCAAGAGATATTAGTTCACCAAACTTTCAACTGGGCTCCACAAGGCCCTAGAAGAGTTGTAAGTCCCAGTCCTACATGGTTGAGGACTATGAAGCGTGAAGTGGGAGTTGATGAATTAAGAGATGTTGATTTAGCATGTGAAGATAGAGACAACTGGCAAAATCTAACTGAGGCCCTCTGCTTCAATGGGTGTAGGAGGAAATGATAATGATGATATTGAGTTACATATATATATATATATATATATATATATATATATATATATATATATATATATATATATATATATATATATATATATATATATATATATATATATATATATATATTGTATATACATATATATATATATATTTATATATATATATATATATATATATATATATATATATATATATATATATATATACATATATATATATATATATATATATATCGCATTCAGTTTTACAATTATACTAACAAAAGTGATACCAAACCTGATAATATGTTTTTGAACATTGTTTAGGATAGAAAATCATATCGCCTTTAACGTGAGCTTTCATCTGCCATTGTTGCAAGTGATAGTTGAGTCTTGGCAAACCTCGAACGTAATCTTTTATTCAACACTGGAATATTGCGGAAGCGTTGCAGGCAAAGACTATTCATTTCCCTTGATTACTGCATACCCCTGCAAATCTGGAGCTCTTGAGCCTCTAGGATAAAACCTCTCATATATCATTCACTCAATTCAAGTGTTTGGAATAGTTATGTAACTTATTATCTGTAGATAAATTGAAGCTATTTAGATCAACTGCTAATAGTTATGCAAATAACTTATATAACATATACTAACATATACATAAATATTCACATACACACACAAACACAAACACACAAACTGTAGTCGTAAATTAACGACTGCTGCAATGATGATATATATATATATATATATATATATATATATATATATATATATATATATATATATATATATATATATATATATATATATCATAATCATCAACAACAGCCGTTAATTTACCGCTGCAGAACAAAGGCTCAGACAATTCTTTCCAGTTGCTCCTATTTAAGGTCTTTCAGGGCCACTCGCAAACGTTCTTAGTTCGTCAATACATCGTCTTCTCTACCTTCCTCCCTATTCTTTTATAATTTCTAGAAACCCATTCTGTTATTCTTTATGTCCATCTTCCGTCGGTCATCCACATTATATGTCCTACTCTTGTCCATTTATTTTTTTAACAAGTTGTTACTATATCCTCTACTTTAGTCTGCTATCATATCTTTGTTGCTACTTTTCTGTCTGTTTGAGTTTCCCCATCATTAGCCTTTCCATAGCTTTTTTGAAATATATATAGCTTATGTTCTAAGGCTTTAGTAAGGATCCAAGATTCTGATGTAAATGTTAATACTAGTAGGACCATATCATTAAATACTTTTCTTTTATGCGAGATAGTCATTTTACTTTTCAGAATTTCATTTTGTTTACCAAATGCTCTCCCTCCTATGCTTATCCCTCTTTTAATTTTGGTCACGTCTCCCGAGGAAGCTCTTACTGTCTGTTCTAAGTATGTATATTTATGAACAATCTGCAGTGATTCGTGCTTAACTCTTATTTTTTGGCATTGCATTTTCATTGTTATGTTAGTTTTACTCATATTCCTTTACAGTCCATTTTTCCTTTCTCTGTTCAAATTGTCTATCATCTTTTGTAATTCCTTCCATGATTCACTAAATATAAATATGTCATGAGCTAATTTTAAGTTGTTAAGGTATTCCCCATTGATAATTATTCCTACAATTTTCTAATCTAAATTCTGAAAAACTTCTTCGAGGCATGCTGTGAATTATTTAGGATAGATGTGGTCAATATCTTTATGCAGCATCAGCATTGATGTACTTAATGTTTAAATATTTACAGTGTTCTAACATAAGATTTATGTATTCCTTGTTTTTGAAGGGCTTTCATTGCTGCTGGGGTTTCGACAGAATCAAGAACTTCCTCATATTCTATAGACTAGAGTTACGTCATACTCTGTTGATTTCTCTATCAGCTGGTTGATTATATGGATATGGTCATTTGTTGAATATCCATTTCTAAAGCATGCCTGCTCTCATGGTTAATTGAAGTATACCTGTCTTTCTATTAGGCCTAATATGATCTTTGAAAATATTTTCTATATATTACAGAGTAAACTTATTAGGCGACAATTTCTTCGGTCATCTGTGAGTCCTTTTTTTTTTGGGGGGGGGGGGGGAATTAGTGTAATGATAAAGTTTTCCAAGCAGTAGGTATAGAGTAATCTTGCAGGCATTTGATGTAGAGTTGTGCGAGTTTTACTAGTTTGAAATCTCTTCCATCTAAAATTACATCAATTGTTTCGGTATCCTCTCCTAAGTTTTGCTTCTTTTTATGCCTTTTTTTGTTTTTGTTTATTTACTTCTCCTAGTTCTACGTTTGGTGCCTGCCCAGGTGGTTCATTATTTTTATTGGTTAAATTATTTCTTATATAGCTATTTTATGGTAATGTATAGAAAATATCTGTATTTATTTTCACTCCATATATATTGTGAATAATAGTTCCACTATCATCCTTTAAAGCAAACATCTGTTGGCACCCTGTTACAAGTCTTCTGTTCATTAGATTGATGCTTCTTCCTTTCATTAATGTTTCGTTATTGTGGTTACGAATATTTTGGGTTTTGAGTTTGTTTATGGTTTTGAATAGTTATGCTAATTCTATTTCATCTCTTGTATTTTACCCTCCTTTTAATTTTTTCCTTTATTAGGGTTTTTGGTCTTTCTCGGATATTTTTCCCTTGATCTTGTTTAGGAAGTTTTCCAACCATCTCTTGAGCTAATTCAAATACAAATTTTGTTAGGTTACTGTTAATTTCTTTCTTTACTTGCTAGTTGCTTCAATTTCATCATGTAGCTGGGAATATCTATTTTCTATTACTAAAGTGATACAAAAGATTTTCCTCTTTCACAAGTTTATATTCTCTCTTAAAATTAACTTTTCTCTCTCTTTCCTTAAATCCCCCCCCCCAAAAAAATGCTTCTAATCATTGTATGATCGTTTGACTTTAACGTCTTTAGCAGTGCCATATTTTTTATTAAATTAACGTTTTCACTGAAAATTTTATTTTTCGTTTCTTCATTTGGGCTTATCCCTGTCCATTTTCT
>NC_090740.1:80029680-80034680 GCF_036898095.1 Palaemon carinicauda
CTGGTGTTTTTCCCGCACTGTTCACGACCAGTTCACTCCAGTTCGCGCATTGTTCACGCAATGGCACGAATTGGCACGCGTAGTTCACGAGAAGTTCACGCCAGTTCACGAATTGGCCACTCCATATAAAAACGGGGCTTCTCCAACCCGAGGACATTCTTGGAATGGCTTCAGACGAGACAACATGCTTACTGTCAGAGACACCATTGCATTGAGGAGAAGATACCTATACCTGGCAGCTGCTGTAGCATTTGCTGGAGTGCATCAGAAAAGGCTGGCAAAGGAAAAAAAGAAACAAAAGCCAACCCTACCTCGAAGAAAGATACAAAGGAAAGTGTGGGTCAGGGAATGGTTAACCAGAAGGCACTCGTTTGGACACTATGACAGTCTATTGACTGAACTCAACAAGGAAGATCCTAAGGGCTACAAAAATTACCTCAGAATCACACCTGACCTGTTTCAAGAGATGGTTGAGAAGTTAACCCCGCACCTCCTGAAGCAGTCCACCTTCATGAGGGAACCGCTTCAAGTTGGACTCAAGCTTGCTGTCACCCTCCGCTTTTTAGCCACTGGAAATTCCTATCAAAGTCTACAGTACAGCTTCAGGGTTGAAGCAAGTACCATCAGCAAGTTAATCCCAAAGGTGTGTAAAGCCATCATCGCTGCCTACAAGGACGAAGTGCTGCGTTGCCTCAAAACTGAAGAGGCCTTTAAGGAAGTTGCTGCCAGATTCAGCTCCAGATGGAATTACCACAACTGTCTGGGGGCTGTGGACGGAAAGCACATTGCCATAAAGAAGCCACCCAATGCTGGCTCTTACTACTACAACTACAAGGGCTTCCACAGCATTGTACTGATGGCAGTCGCAGATGCTTCCTACAGGTTCCTCTATGTGGATGTTGGGGCAGAGGGTGGTGCGTCGGATGGAGGAACATGGAGCAACTGTTCTCATAATGATGCTGTAGAAGACAACAGAGCTGGAGTGCCTCAACCAGAACCACTCCCTAATGATGACCACCCAGTGCCCTATCACTTTGTTGGGGATGACGCCTTTGCTCTACGAACCTGGATGATGAAACCATTCTCCCATCGGTCACAAGTCCTACGAGAACGCATATATAGCTACAGGTTGTCTCGTGCCCGACGTGTCGTTGAGAATGCCTTTGGAATTTTAAGTCAAAGGTTCCGTTGCTTCTTGACGACGATGCAGCAGAAGCCCAGCACCATCAACCTGATCACCATGTGTGCCTGTGTCCTGCACAACCTCGTCCTCATCAAATACCCAGGTGCTTTGTCAGAAGTGGACTACGAAGATCCGGACACACATGCTCTGATCCCTGGTGCATGGAGGAATGAGCAAAACCTGCAGGGGCTGATGACTCTACCCGGCCATCATATCCAGAAGGATGCAAAGGATCAGCGAGATTACCTTTCACATTACTACATGTCCCCTGCTGGTGCTGTCCCTTGGCAAGAAAAAATTGTAGTACCTCCATGAGCTGTATAGTTATTCCATTTTGTAAATAAAAGAAACGTATATTTTTCGTTTGTATTTTTTGTAGCCCTGTATTTTAGTTTCAATAAGAAAGCATTTGATTTACATATAAATAGCAGACATAAAATATGTACAACTATTAAGAAAGCATTTTATTTTTTACATTCAAACAGCAAACTTAAAAATTTCTTGGGTTTATTTTTCATTTCATTTTTATTTGAAACAAAAAATGTGCATCTTGATTGGCAATAGATGAAAATAAGTGTGTGCATGAAATAAGACATCATTTCATTTTTACATGAAAACAGCAAACTTAAAAATTTCTAGGGTTTATTTTTCATTTCATTTTTATTTAAAACAAAAAATGTGCATCTTGATTGGCAATAGATGAAAATAAGTGTGTGCATGAAATAAGACATCATTTCATTTTTACATGAAAACAACAAACTTAAAAATTTCTAGGGTTTATTTTTCATTTCATTTTTATTTAAAACAAAAAATGTGCATCTTGATTGGTAATAGATGAAAATAAGTGTGTGCATGAAATAAGACATCATTTCATTTTTACATGAAAACAGCAAACTTAAAAAAATTTGCCTATAGCGACAATAAGTCGACAAAGGCAGGATCGTTACCTCAATCGTGTCGAAATCCCCAAGCTAACAATATAAGCATTTTATGCGGAGCTAAATAGCTAAATTATTAAAGCAAAACAAACTGGGAACGTCGCTCTAGCAAACTAAATGACCCATAAGAGCGAGCGATAGCATCCTGGAAGCCTCCGGTAGGCAACAGCTCTTGTTTACGTTAATATCACTTTTGATTTAATTCAAAATGACAAGATCTTACATTTATACATAGTAAAGATAATACTCAACTTTCCAATTTTTTTTTCACATTAAGAAAGCAAATATAAAAACATATTAGGTTTATTTTTCTTTCATTTTCATTAATTTTTTCGTTTCCTTTTTGTTTCTCTTCATTATAAAGATAAAAATAGTTTAAAATAAGATATAATTTTTTTTCACATTAAGACAGCAAATATAAAAACA
Source organism: Palaemon carinicauda (assembly GCF_036898095.1). Lineage (NCBI taxonomy): Eukaryota > Metazoa > Arthropoda > Malacostraca > Decapoda > Palaemonidae > Palaemon > Palaemon carinicauda. The sequence goes on from NC_090740.1 coordinate 80,032,228, forward strand.
TTAGATTTATTTTTCTTTCATTTTCATTAATTTTTTCGTTTCCTTTTTGTTTCTCTTCATTATAAAGATAAGAATAGTTTGAAATAAGATATCATTTTTTTTCACATTAAGACAGCAAATATAAAAACAGCAAATATAAAAACATATTAGGTTTATTTTTCTTTCATTTTCATTAATTTTTTCGTTTCCTTTTTGTTTCTCTTCATTATAAAGATAAAAATAGTTTGAAATAAGATATCATTTTTTGTTCACATTAAGACAGCAAATATAAATCTTTTTGGGGGTTTATTTTTCTTCCATTTTATTATTTTTTACTTTACTGTTTCTTTCTTTGTTTTTTAAGGAAATAGACGAAAAGTGTTGGGAAATATATAAATATTTTATTTACATTAAAACAACATATATATACAAGTATCACACTTCAATTATGTACAAATATTTAACACTATTTAAATTTCCTTGTCCTGACTGGTGGGGTATCAATCTCCTTGGACGAGTAGAGGGGTGAGGGTGTCATGGCTTCATCAAGGTTGCTGTCGATAGTCCCCGGGGTCAGGACAGGGAAGGTCAATGGACTTTTGAATGCCGCCGACAGCGACGTTAATGAAGGTGCTGGTGAAGGAGCCTGGACAAGGGTGGGTGACGACACTGGCACTGATGGCGAGGTCACCTGGACAGGGGTGGATGAGAGTGAAGTTGGCATCCCTGGGTGCCACTCCGTGGTACGGGGCAAGGAAGAAGGGCTTGACTGCGGCACCCAGTTATGACTGGCTGGACGATGCTGCTGCAGCTGCTCTGGCTGTGCCTGCGAGGGTCCTGGTTGAGGGAACTGCCAAGGTTGCTGCTGGTGAGGGGGTTGCCAAGGTGACTGCTGGTAAGGGGGTTGCCAAGGTGAGTGCTGGTGAGGGGGTTGCCAAGGTGACTGCTGCTGAGGGGGCTGCCAAGTTGACTGCTGCTGAGGGGGCTGCCAAGGTGACTGTTGCTGAGGGGGTTGCTGATGCACAGGGGGCTGTAAAGGTTGCTGTTGCTGTGGGCCTGCCCAGGTCACTGAAGGTTGTTGCTGTGCCTGCTGGAAGACCTGAGTCTCGTCCCTGTAACGTTGTGTGAGATTGAGGTACTCTATTTGGAATTCGTGCCATCGGTGTACTGGGATGGCACGCATGTAGCCTTCCAGCAGGCACGCAAAATCATGCACAATCTTGTGCTGGCCCATAAACGTTGGGGTCGACGATTCAGCTTTCGACACAAGCTGAAACATAAAAAATATTATGAAAATATATTATATATTATATATATGTATATATATAACAAACATTGTAACAATTTAGTACAGCATTTTAATGCAACAGATAGCATATGTCAAAAAAAATCAATATTCACATTTCTCAATATATTGCTGAAATCCTTCTCCGACACATAAGTGTCGCTGTGAGAGGTGTCAAGTGTTCGGCAGGACCCCTTCCCCTTGTTCTTCCTGATGGTGGTAGATGCCTGGCTGCGAGACCCCCACGACCTCACGTCATCGTCGACATCGCTGGATGTCGTGGCACCTCCTTCGGAGCCACGAAACTGCTCACTGGCGACTGTCTCTCCCCGGACGATGTGCTGTATGAGGAACGACCAAGTGTCCATGAGGAAGTCATCACGGCCACTCCTTTGGGCCTGGCCAGCTCCACTCTTCTTCTCCTTCTTCATAATTTTGCCAACCCTCGTCCTCAAGTTTTCGTAGCGTTTTTTGCACTGGGCAGCAGTGGCAGGAGGTTCCAGCTGGCTTCCTATATATGCCCACCTGCTCTCCTTCAACACCTTGTTTATCCACTCCTTGTGTTTCTTGTCAAAGATCATGGGGTTCTCCTTGACAAGGTCGGCCAACGTGGTTTCCGTCTCTTCCGTCCACTGGTAGTCAGGAATGTCCTTCTTAAACACCCGAACCCGCTTCTTCTTTAAATCATCATCACTGGATACCTGGCTCTGGCTTGTATCCTGCTGTGTCTCCGGGATGACCATATCGAGACTTGAAAATGATGAATGAGGAGAATCTCGATCTGCAGTCTCCTCAATCACGTCCATTTTCCTCCCCCTTCCCTTTGGCTGCTTCAGTTTAGGCATGTTGTCTTCTCGCTGGCGAACTCTGGAATGGCTAGGAGTGTCCTCGGACCTCAATTTATATACCCCCTAATCCCCTTAATCACACGAGAGCTCCACCCCCTGATAATCCCACGAGAGCTCCACAGGCGGAGTAGGTGGGCACTAGCGTGAGTAGGCGGGTACTAGCGTGAACCGGCGGGAACTGGCGTGAACTGGAGTGAACGATGCGGGAACTGGCGTGAACTGGAGTGAACAATGCACGAACTGGAGTGAACAGTGCGACACAATGCGGGAGTACAATGCGTGACAATGTCAGTGGGAAGGCTGCGATGAGCGAACATATCGTAAACTGGAGTGAACAGTGC
>NC_090740.1:80049680-80054680 GCF_036898095.1 Palaemon carinicauda
CCATTGAATACGGATGTGAAATAAGCATTCATCATTTCGGGCTTTTCCCAAATCATTTGTTATATGATTACTCTCTGGGTCTCATAATGGGCTAATGTTGTTTTTTAATGGTTTTCTACTGTTTACATATATGAAAAAAAATCTTTCAGTGTCCTTTAAAAGCTGAAGTAACTCTTTTCCTTTCGTCGACCTTCGCATTTCTATCTAGTTTTATCTTTAGTTCTGTTTAATTTCTTGAATTCCGAAATTTTATGAGTGAGAGTTTTGGACCCATCCATTTATGTCTCCTCTCTTTGCTTCTTGCATTGGTTTTTCCTCTGTTAAACCTTCTGGAGAACGAAACGAAGAATGGAGTACGTTTCAGTTATAAGAAAAGTTTCGTTAACGAAATAAATAGTGGAGAGAGAGAGAGAGAGAGGAGAGAGAGAGAGAGAGAGAGAGAGAGAGAGAGGAGAGAGAGGAGAGAGAGGGCAATTAAATATTTTTCGGTAGTAAGGAAGAGTTTTCATTAAAAGAGAAGGAGTGGAGAGTAAGAAAGATATCAAAAAGAAAAGTTCTTTGTGCATCCTTCAAGATTTCTAGGAAATAGAGAGAGAGAGAGAGAGAGAGAGAGAGAGAGAGAGAGAGAGAGAGAGAGAGAGAGAGAGAGAGAGAGAGAGCCAGTAATTTAACACAAAGTCAATGAAAAAAATGAAAAAATATATGAACTATTTAAAGGATATCTCAGTAAAATAAATATCAAACTGGATTTTCCAATCATGGAAAAGCGTCCAAAATATCACAACTCTGACTGTCGATTTCCAGAGGGAAGGAATGGCATATCAGTAATTCCTAAAAAAAAAAAAAAAAAAAAAAAAAAAAAAAAAAAAAAAAAAAAAAAAAAAAAATCAGATAGGCTACCATGAACTTCGAAGGTTTTTTTTTTCATAGGTTTTAAACATTATTTTCATATCAGAATATTTGATTCTATCATGTACTTTGATGCAATTCAAAATAAAGACGTTCATGGAATGCTTTTGGTGTATTTGAGTTAAGATTTTTCAAACTGGAAATTATCAGGCCCTGATGAAGTTCATGGTTACTGGCTCAAAAAATTCAGAACCTTACATGGAAAATTGGCACAACAATTTCAGTACTGTATTCGAAACAACCAAAGACCCGAATGGATGACAACTAGAAGGACTTGCCCAATTCAAAAAGACAAAAATAAAAGTATCATAACAAGCAACTACAGACCAATTATATGCTTACCAATAATACAGAGGCTGTTAGCAGACATCATAAGTGGAGGGCTGTACATCTACCTGAAGGAAACAAACATCATTCCTAGCAGGCAAAAAGGATGCAGAAGGAAATGTAGAGGCACAAAGGACATGTTAAAAATGGACAATGGACAATAGGAAGAGAAGGAAAAGCAACCTGAGTATGGCATTCATAGACTCATAAGATATCTTTGACATAATACTAAACTCACGGCTAATAGAATAATTAAAGATATACAGCGCAGAGGATAACTTTATCAACTTCCTCAAGAATACAAAGCATAACTGGGAGAACTATGCTTACAATTTCTAAGACATGGCTTGCTAAGGTTAACATCAAGAGAGGAATCTTCCAAGGGGACTCATTATGCCAGCTACTGTTTGTGGTGGCTATGATCCCCATGACAAGAGTGCTGCAAAAGACAGGTGGGTACTAACTGAAGAAATGAGGAATAAATCACCTGATCTTCATGGATGACATAAAGCTGTTCAGTAAAGATACTAAGGAAATTGACATGGTAATTTAGGTCGTAAGAACTGTTCCAGAAGGCATCAAGATGGAGTTTGGAATAGAAAAGTGAGCCCTATTAAACATGGAGAGGAAAAGTAGCAAAGACTAAAGAGATAAAAAGGCCAGCTGGGATGTCATTAAAGACATAGACGAAGCAGGGAACAAATATGTCGGGGGGTTATAGGAGAGTCAATAAAAAACAACAGATGAAGGAAAAGATAAGAAGAAAATACATTCAAAGGATCAATTAAAAGGCTACATAAAAATCTTATGACACTCCTCACCCACTGTAATATGATATTTAAAAGTTTTGTGTGTTAATATTCTTAGCAAAAATAATAGAATAGGGAAAACCTACACTCATAAAAAAGGGCTAGTAAAATTATTTAATGCTATCTGTACTTTATTCTTCAACAACACAAGAATTGAAAATAAAAATCATAAGCCTTATAAAATACTATAAAAGAGGCTGGATGTTTACGTATGGAAACAAAAATTTCTACCGATATTGTCACCACAATGAAAAAAGACCCATCAAAAGATTCTAGCAAAACAATAATGGCATTATATTAGTGTTTTGCTATGTCCTCATTCACATTGTATTTCAAGAGTATATTAACTGTTCATATATGCTATCTTCATATTGCCATTGTCCTTGTGGAATTAATTCCCACTTTGAGAGACTTCTCATCACGTAAGTGGCAAAATTCTCATAAACGTTTATGTGGCTAAAAACTGCCATTCATCTCGACATTAGTTGTAATATCTTAAAATCATATACTATTGTGTTTTTTTCCCCTAACCTATTTTTCTCTAGAGAACTAGTTCTTATTTTACTCTTGACTCAATTTTCCTTATGTTATTAATCATATATTCAATCTAAATCTAACAGCATTTAGACATTCGAAATTCAATTATTTGTGATTTTATTTACGCTTTTAAAACAAGAAGGATGAGTGTCAGAAATTAGACTTTCGTAGTGAAGCATCAAGTAGGCGGACGAAGACTCTGAATATCTGCAGAAGTTTACTATTTTATAGTGACTATAGTTATAACAATGTTGTCTGCCAATGGTATTCATTCATATTATCGATTAAGGCTCTCTTTGTTTCCATTTTTTTTCTACATACGTAAAAATTTATGGACGTAAATATAAATTGAATTTATCCTCTTTTCCTGCAAACTTTTTCTAAAAGGCTTTTGCTAATAAATAGGAATTTATCTGGAAACCAGATTATTATTGAAAGATGTTCATTTATTGCTGAGGACTGAAATATTTTTTTTTCTAAACAATCATTATAAATCTTTACATGCAGTATTCTAAATTTGATGGTAAACCTTCTTAAAAAATCTAATGGAACTCTCACCAAATTCTACCTTCACTGTTATAACTAAGGCCCCTTTACCTATTTGGAATAATTTTTAAATCATATGTCCAACAAAGAGGAAGTCATATTGATGAAATATATAGTTCGCGGAAAATAAATGCTTGGTAAGACTGAAGTGGCATCAAAAATCATTTCAGAAGATTGTGTTTTGCTATATACGACGCATCGTTAGTTTTAAAGTCTCGTTGAATATTTATATTTTGATATTAGTGTCCTCCCTGTAGGTTTACATGTCACCAAACTTCGTAATGTTGTCTGTTCTTATTTTCATACCACTCGTAATTCTTTAATGCTCTTGGTTTCTAATTCCCACAGATCTTTCTCTCTGAACTTGGAATGATACTGGTGAACACCAAACATATTTAGGGATTTTGTTTTAGGATAATTAACCCATTTTTCATCATCACCCTTTATATATACTGAACGTCTTACCTGCTATCTCATTTTCATTTCCTCTGAGAATTTACTTCCTAGTCTTGATAGCAACTAGAATAATTTGGGACTACCCATTATCTTTGGAAAATCTTAATATGGTCACTAGATACTCATTTATTAGGAAGTAATTTTTAAAAATGTTTGTGTCTTTATTATCTTATTTTCATACATATATCAAATATCCCTCTTAAATCAAAAGTTGAATTTCCTAGATCCTTCAAATTACTACGAACCTCCTTTATTTCCCACTTTTTCTTTCTTCAGAACCTTTAGCTAATAGAGAGGTTCGTTAACAGAGACAAGAACTGACTCCTTAATTTCTGATCATCTTTTAGTTACCGTTACTATGAATATCACTTCTTGTGAGGGCTCCATTACGGGAATACTATCTAGGCTGATGGTCAATGCTTTCAAATCAGTTCCTTATAATATTGGATAATCATTCAAATGGTATATTATTGGAAAATACATTTTTAGGTGAAAAGTGAAAAAAAATACATAATGTATAAGAGTAAACTTCCATTATATTTTGGCCGATTCATAGAGCATGTCCTTTGAAACTGAATGTTTATCCTCATGTATAAAATCATGGAGAAATATTGAATTAAATGCTCAAGATAGAGACGACTGGCGAATTCTAACTGAGGCCCTTTAAGTCAATAGCCGTAGGAGATGATGATGGTGATGATGATGATAAAATCAACGATATCAGATGATGATAAAGATAAAATCAACGATGGTGTTCTCACTATTCTGTTTAATGTTCGTTTTTTGTATATATGGTAGCCGCTTTATTTAGTAGCCTTATTACAGTAGTCATGAGAATCATTATGAATAGTCATGGACGAAGAGGGAAGATTTAAAAGATATGATCAGAAAGTACAAGGTACGATGGAGTCCATCACATGGATCACAAAAATTGAACAATTAAAGGTTTAAAAGCCGCTCATGAATGGCAGAGGCAAGGGACAGTGACATAGCAATATCAAACAGGACAATGCCCTAAAGACTGACCATATATACATATGATCAGCGCCTAAGACCCTTCTCCGCCCAAGCTAGGACCAATTTCTGCTGATGTCTCAGCAGTTATATCTTTAGGCTCCTGCAAAACCCCATCCTTAGCTCACAAGGATGGTAAGTTTGCTGCAACCAAATAAACTAACGAGTTTTAGCAGGACTTGAACCCAAGATATGAGTTCCCCAGTTAGGGACTTTACAGCATCAGCCACCACAACCCTAATGACACTGGTCGTTCATAAAATATAATTCACAATAGTTGCTGGGCTTGATCTCTTAAGTACTAATCAGTATTTTCACGTGACATTCATTAATCTTATTATTTTTATTATTATTATTATTATTATTATTATTATTATTATTATTATTATTATTATCATTGTT
>NC_090740.1:80064680-80076303 GCF_036898095.1 Palaemon carinicauda
TAATCTTCTTGAGTAGATATATATATATATATATATATATATTGCCTTGGTCTAAAGTTTCCATACTAATCCCCTTACAACGTGTTTAACTTAGGGCCAAGATATCCAAACTATATTTCATAAATTCACTGTCCACTCAGGAAATAGCCAGTTAAACCATATACCGACTCAGCTATCAAGAGAGACTAAAAGATTCCTGAATTCGAGAGGAATATGTAGGGGGAATTGTCATAAACTTTTAGTCTCTCTTGATAGCTCAGTCGGTAGGGTCCCTGCCAGCATGGTTTCTAGCCGTACAGGTGGTAGTTCGAATCACCACCCGGCCAGAAGCTGTTACCATAAAATGAATTCCAAGTGGATATGTATTCCCAAGATAGAATTCGGTATTAAATGTAATTCGTGGGTGATATTTACATTAATTAAAATCACGTGTGCTTGTGATATATGTTCATTAAAATAACCACGTGTTGCAAACTCACGATTCAGCCATCATGGTGGAGATGGGTCTATTTCAAGTCTATGAACAGAATCCTGAATTCGACAGGAATATGTAGGGGGACTTGTCATAAACTTTTAGTCTCTCTTGATAGCTGAGTCGGTAGGATCCCTGCCAGCGTGGTTTCTAGCCGTACAGGTGGTAGTTCGAATCACCACCCGGCCAGAAGCTGTTACCATAAAATGAATTCCAAGTGGATATGTATTACCAAGATAGAATTCGGTATTAAATGCAATTCGTGGGTGATATTTACATTAATTAAAATCACGTGTGCCTGTGATATATGTTCATTAAAATAACCACGTGTTGCAAACTCACGATTCAGCTATCATGGAGGAGATGGGTCTATTTCAAGTCTATGAACAGAATCCTGAATTCGACAGGAATATGTAGGGGGATATGTATATATATATATATATATATATATACATATATATATATATATATATATATATACATAACTTTTAAAGTCGGCAATCTAGTTAATGCATGATATAGGTAAAGTAACGAACGATTTCATAAAACAACAGGGTATTGTAGTTAAACTATATGAAAAATATTTTGGTTTACAAATTAACTGGATACCTTATCAAATAAATAAGTATTTCGTGAAATTAAAAAAAATATATATAAAAATATATATATATATATATATATATTTATATATATATATATATATATATATATATTTATATATATATATATATATATATATATAACAATAATAGCTGCATTAAATGACTGTAACAGAAAAGGCAAACAGAAGGGCAGAAGCTTATTATAACTTTTGAGTAACTGAAAGTCACTAAAGTACTTATGACCTCTGCTTGTTGACAGAGATCAGCGAGGCATTGATGCGATTATTAGTAAACAATTTATATACACTCCCTGATAAACGACTAGGATTTTATTAAATATCCTGTTAAACTACGTAGTTCTTTATTATTATTATTATTATTATTATTATTATTATTATTATTATTATTATTATTATTATTATTATTGTTATTATTATTATTATCATTATTATTATCTTAAAAACTGTCTCAAATCCTATTCCTTATACGGATGCAATAAGAAGAGTTCCTTGACAGCTGATGTGTCTGCTAACCACTTTGATATATTATAGATGAGGAGGTCCACACTTGAAAGGATTGCATGTATGGAAAAAAACGGATCCCTGTAGATTTTCGAGAGTGTATTAATGTGGCAAGGAAGACCGAATTACTTTGAAACGATTTTATAAACTCAATATCATATTTGTAATTGGTCTGTTTCCTCCCATTGACTTGTAGAATTTACGGGAACAAATATTACCGGAGTCATAGTACGTTAGATATTAGGGTCAATGAGAATAGAGTTCATAATATTATTATTATTATTATTATTTTTTTAAAAACGGCTTACTAATAGTCTTATATGGACTATATGCACAAAATAACATATTTTTACTGAAGAAAATGTTGAGATACTGCCAATAGAGATATATTGGGCCCTTTGATTAGCCAGACACTACTTCATAACATCCCTCTCTCTGGTTGCGGTTCCATTTTACTTTCTGTACATATTCACCAAATAGTTTAGCCTATTCTTTCCACATTATATTCTGTCCTCATAAACCTGACAATACTGAGATTATCAAAGAATTTTATTTTCATCACCCTAGGGGTTAATTAACCAATGTACTGTAAATGTTCAATGGCTAATTTCCTCGGAGTAAGGGTAGGAGAGACTCCTTGGCTCTTGTAACCAGCTGTTCTAGGACAGTGCAAAGTCAAACCATTGTTCTATATTTCTGGGTAGTGCCCTAGCCTCTGTACAGTGGTCTTCCATTTTGTTGGAATAGGGCACACTCTTCTATATTATTGTTCTTACTTTTTTAAAGTTTTATAATTTGTATATGAAAGATCTATTTTAATGCTGTTACTGGCCTTGAAATAATTAATTTTAATTGTTCACTACTTCTCCTTTAGTTTATTCATTTCTTTGTTTCCTTTCCTTACTGGGTTCTTTTTCCCTCTTAGAGCCCTTTAGCTTATAGCAACTTCCTTTCCAACTAGGGTTGTAGATTAGGTACTACTACTACTACTACTACTACTACTACTACTACTACTACTATTACTACTACTACTACTACTAATAATAATAATAATAATGATAATAATAATAATAATAATGTTAAGATACTACCACAAGATAGTTATTGAGCCCTCTTAAAGCTCAGACTTAATTACTATTAGATATTACAAATTATTATTATTATTATTATTATTATTATTATTATTATTATTATTATTATTATTATTATTATTATTATTATTATTAATAGCTGTGCTATGACCCTAGTTGGAACAGAAGGATTCTATAAGCCCAAAAGCTCCAACAATAAAAATAGTTCATTGAGGATAGGAAATAAGGATGTAAACTAAAAGAGAAGTAATAAAGAATAATCAAAAATATTTTAAGAACAGTGACAACATTGAAATAGATCTTTCACATATAATCTATAAAAGAGAGACTTATGTCAGCCTGCTCAACATAAAAATAGTTTGTGCAAGTTTGAACTTTTGAAGTTCTCTCGATTTAATTACCTGATTGGAAAGATAATAATTCTACGGTTTGGTCACAGCTAGAATAAAACTTTTGGAATACTGTGTAGTATTGAGCCTCATGATTCAGATGGCATGAGTATTAAAATAAATTGCATACCTACAGTAGTAATGTAATATGAACAGGATGGATGTTTTTCATTGGATAACTTGTTGTTTTCTCATAACTCTGACCATCCTTTACATTCAGATCTCCCTGGACAATTCTCTCCTCTTCGTAATACTAGGCAGGCAGTCAATTCTAATAGCCAGGCCTTCTCCATCATGAGGCTCAATACTACACAGTATTTTAGAAGTTTTATTCCAGCTGTGACCAAGTTGTGGAATGATCTTCCTAATCGGGTAGTTGAATCAGTAGAACTTCAAAAGTACAAAGTTGGAGCAAATGTTTTTATGTTGACCAAGCTGACATGAGTCTTTTTATAGTTTATATATAACCTATTTTTTTTTGACGTTGTTAATAGTTTATATAGGACATATCTGTTTTGACGTTGTTACTGTTTTTAGAATGATATATTGTTAATTTATTCTCATCATTTGTGTATTTCCTTGTTTCCTTTCCTCACTGGGCTATTTTTCCCTGTTAGAGCCCTTGGGCTTGTAGCATCTAGCTTTTCCAACTAGGGTTGTAGCTTGGCTAGTGATAATAATAATAATAATAATAATAATAATAATAATGATAATAATAATAATAATGAATTCAATTACTGTCAGATCCCGTTACGATTGATATATTTCAATTTACTTTCTCATAAACTTAAGTTCCTACGCATGTTATAAAACATAAAAACAGTGGATTCTGTCTATAATTGCTATGTTATTTATGTGACTGTTATAGTATTAATTCCCTTCAAAGACGGTCTCAATAAATTACTTCCAAACCCATAAAATGCTGTCTATTATAGAATTGAATATGTTATCAGTTACCTCTAAAATATTACTTGTTATGACCTTTTTCAACGAAGCTTTTCAAGCTGTAAAATAATAAACCTATTATATAATTCGATACCAAATTCCTTGAGAATTGACTGCCTCTAATTATATTCTCATAACTTGTAATTCAAAAACTTATTTGAATATTGGCAATTTCTTACTCCATTGTATTAACCTCTTACATCTCAAGTGAATTCCGGTATCATCATCGCTACTAATAAGTATATTTATTTAAAGCAAAATGAAATTGTTATGAAATTCCGAATGTAATATCCCAAAGTGCATAGGAAAGGCAAAGGACAAATCCTCATGGAAAAGTTAACTTTCTTATGAAACATACAAATGATACACGTTTTTTGGAGATTTATTCTTAGAAAAAGAGTTGAAAAGAGCAAGCGCTTAATAATGTCATTGAGTATTATGCTTGGGGTAATATTTAAAAAGGCAATCATAACAAAAATATATTTAAAGTTATAAGGTGACACATACTGTATTTGATGAAACAGTCTTAAAGAAAGATATGAGCTCGAGTAAAGGCCTCATAAGAAACTGAACATAGGAAAATTTTACTAAAAAAGGAAATGTTTATGAAACATTTACAATTAATCGAACGCAGTCTCTCCTCGTGGAAGATTGAGTCACGGCCACTACACTGTGAAATTATTAAGAGTTGTGTTCTGCCACTTTTGGTAAAATATGACGATAGGAGAGAGGAAAAGGGTGATTTTGACTATGAAAGATCTGGAAAGAAGATACAAGCAGTACATATTCTGAGATAAAGAAAGGTTTGGGAAGAAAGTTATGTACTCGAATATGAGGAGGTTACAGAAAAAAAAATGAATATATTTCAGTCTATTGGTATGTTTTTTTTTTCTGTGCATATTTGTTTCTTAAGCTTACTGTAATTACATATTCGCTGCAGAGTTTCCAAACCACATACTATCGAGGTAATATTCTGTATAAATCTTTTTATGATAAAAAGATCATCTCCAACTTTTGGGTTTGCCAACAGTTTCACATCAGTGTTTCCCGGGCTCCTCGGCAACAATGGTCCGATAAATACCCCGAAGTTGTAAATCCAATATAATCAATATAAAATCGTGTTTAAATATATATTAACTTGCTTTGAATAAAGTAGAGAAGCAGATAAGGTTACTCCCACTCTTTATTGTTTACTATTAAGACATAGGAACTAGTCAGACTATTTTCTAAAATATTTTCTGTATAAAGATAATGAAATAAAAAAAAAAATTCTCTCTGACTTTACAGGCATAAAAAAAGCAATTGGTAGGTTATCGAAGAAAGTTTCTGATAGGCTAAATAAAGTTTTTGTTTTCCAGTTGAAGCGGAAATGTTATCATGCATCAGATATGTTGAAAAAGTTAGATTGGATTGAAATAGATGGAAAGATGATATTACCACACTATCAGTCTCAAACTCTGTTTGACTATCTTTTCTTTTTCATTGTATTTGTTAGTTTTTTTTTTAGGATCTATATAGGAAAACTTCCTGCAAATATGAAAGTGCTTCCTACCATTTTTATTAGTATTAAATTGATATTCCGTTTTTTTATCTCATGCTTTTATGTAGCGTAACATCAACTGTCTTGAGTGTTTATTGTTTCTTAAAGACTAAATACGTATAATATCAGCACCTTTCTCTCTATTGCTCTGTATATATATATATACATATATATATATATATATATATGTATATATATAAATATATATATATATATATATACATATATATATATATATATATACATATATATATATATATATATGTATATATATATATATATATGTATATATATATATATATATGTATATATATATATATATACATATATGTATATATATATAATATATACATATATATACATATATATATATATATATATATGTATATATATACACATATATATATATATATATATATGTATATATATATATATATATATGTATATATATATATGTATATATATGTATATATATATATATATATGTATATATATATATATACATATATATATATATATATATATACATATATATATATATATGCATATATATATATATATATATACATATATATATATATATATATAAAGAGAGAGAGAGAGAGAGAGAGAGAGAGAGAGAGGAGAATGTCAGTCCCCGGTATTAGAAGGTGAAACATCCCGGACATAAATGCATGCAAATTTGCCTGAAGCTTCTTGTTTGGAAACTGGATCGATAGAAAAGTAAGGAAACCTGAGAAAGGGACCACTTTAAAATAGCCCCCTTATCATTTTCATACTTAATACTACCTTATTAAGAAACATTTCCTGGTGAAAAAGAATTTTATTGACATAGCCTTGGGGTTTCTAGCAAAACCGACTCTTTACCAAATCAGATTTCCATTGCTGAAGATTATTGAAAGTTACTTTCAGTATATTATGATTAACACAAAGGTGTCAGCCTTAGGGGTGATTGGAACTCACCTATAACGAGTTATAAATCTGAACATGGATTTTTTTTTTTTTTTCTCTTTTTAACAGAACAACGAGGTCCTATTACTCTGAGTCATATTTTCATACATTAATGATAAGTGTTATATGCTAAATTAATCCTAATTATTTATATTATGATTAATTCTTTATGAATATAATTAGTACCCAGATAATAGTCTGGCCTATTCTTTACATATTCTCGTCTTTCCTCATACATCTGACAACAATGAGATACTTAACACTTCTTCACCAAGGGGTTAATTTACTGCACTGCAATTTGTTCAGTGTACTTTCCTCTTGGTAAGGGTAGAAGAGACTCTTTAGCTATGGTAAGCAGCTCTTCTAGGAGAAGGACACTCCAAAATTAAACCATTGTCCTCTAGTCTTGGGTAGTGCCATAGCCTCTGTACCATGGTCTTCCACTGTCTTGGGTTAGAGTTCTCTTGCTTGAGGGTACACTCGGGCACACTATTCTATCTTATTTTTTTTTTCTTCCTCTTGTTTTTTTTAAATGGTGTGTTGGGCAGGCTTAATAGAAGGGCCATGGATGCCTGGTGGTTTATCAAGAGGTTGTCTTTTCCTTTTTCTGATTTTTTCTTCTCAAAACCATCCTTACTGTCCTCCCTTCAGTTGAAGTGGCTATCCTGGAGGGTATTTAGCCTTGCATGGTGTATCGGCTCCTCCATGTTGACCAGTTTTTCCGACTTTTTACTATAGTCTATGGATATCATCAATCACTTTTATCATTATTTTGTACATATTGTTTTTGTTTTAATTCTTGTTAATCTAGTTTTTAAGTATGATGTCTCTTTTTTATTTCTATTAATTCTTATGCTGTCTGGAGACATTGAGCAAAATCCGGGACCAGTACGTCCTAGATTTCGTCAATGTCGTCTTCTGTATTGCAATATTCGTGGTCTTCATGCAAATATCCGAGACCTTACAGTTGCGTCCAGACAGTATGATATTCTTTTGTGCTCAGAAACTTTGGTTTCTAATATGAGGCACTCATCTGAGCTCCTTATAACTGGTTTTAAGAAGCCAATAATGCTGAAACGTGATTCCATTCCTAGGGCCAGAGGAATGGCGGTGTATATTAGGACCGAGTACCCTGCTTCTCATAAGTCCTGCTATCAATGTGGATGTCATGAGATTCAGGTAATAAAAGTTTGTGGCAGGCATAACAACTTTTATTTGTGTTCAATCTACCGGAATCCAGACATGGATGATTCTATCTTTGATTGTCTTCTTACCATTATGGCTAAGATACAAGAAGATGATAGAAAGGCTTCGTTTGTCTTTGTTGGTGATTTTAATGCTCACCATAGGGAGTGGTTGAGTTCTATCTCTCCTACCGATCGCCATGGCTTAAGAGCTTTAGACTTTGCCTCAGAATCAGGCTGTGAGCAAATCATAAATGAAGCTACTCACAGGTCTGGTAATTGCTTGGACCTCGTATACACTGACTCCCCTGGCGTTATAACTAGTAAGGTTGGTTCTCCAGTCGGGACTTCTGATCATGCCTTGATTTCATTATTAGTGAAGACTGAGCAGCCTGTCCCTGATATATCATATTCTTGTAAAATTTATATGAAATCCCAAGCAGACTGGAATGGGATTTTGCATGATCTTTTGTGCTTGAATAGGTCACAATTATATAATAGTGTAGATCCTGTTGTCCCTTTGAATGAGAATCTAGTCAACATAATTGATAGGCGTATCCCTTCTCGTGTGCTAAGGTACCGAATGAAGGACAAACCGTGGTTCAATGATGATTGTAGACGTGCTTATTTGGAGAAGCAGGAGGCCTATCACCTTTGGAAGGGTAACAGATCAGATTTGACCTGGAACAACTATACTCAGCTTCGAGCTTTTGCTCAGAGAGTTTATGCCTCAACTGAAAAGGAGTACAATTTAATCATAAAAGAAACCCTCTCTGGTACAACTCAGGAACATAAATGGTGGTCTACCCTTAAATCTGCACTCTTTGGTGTAGATGCAACAGTTCCTCCTTTACTTAAACCAGATGGCTCAGTCACTCACTGTCCAAAGGAAAAGGCAACCCTTTTGGCTGATGTTTTTGACAGTAAACAGAGTAATGAAAAACTTGAACTTCCTCATTCCTGTTTTCCTGAGGCTAAACTAACTAATTTAGCTTTTCGATCTCGTGAGATTAAAACTCTGTTGATGGACCTTGATGCTTATGGAGGTGTAGACCCTAATGGTATTTTTCCTTTGTTTTTTATAAAGACAGCAGATTTCTTAGCTCCAAAGTTATCTGTTATTTTACGCAAGTTAGCAAGAAGAGGAGCTTTTAGCACTTGTTGGAGAATTGGTAATGTTACTCCTCTATGTAAATGTGTTTGTGGTAGCTCAAGTCCGACTGATTACCGCCCAATTTCCATAACTCCCATATTATCTAAAGTTTTTGAACGTCTTCTGGCAAAACGTCTTAATAGGTTTGCTGAAGGTAATCATCTATTCCCTAGTTTGCAATTTGGTTTTCGGAAAGGCCTTGGAGCATGTGATGCCCTTCTTACAATCTCCAATGCAGTACAGAAATCCCTTGATTGTGGTCGGGAAGTTCGTATGATTGGCCTTGATTTTAGTGCTGCCTTTGACCGTGTTAATCATGAGGCCCTTGTTTTCAAACTGAAACAGTTGGGAGTGGGTGGGTCGTTTCTTAGCATTATTATTGATTTTTTAAGTAGTAGATCTCAAAGAGTTGTTGTTGATGGGCACCATAGTGAGTATAGGAATGTGATATCCGGTGTTCCACAGGGTAGTGTTCTTGGCCCATTACTTTTCATACTATATACACATGACATGTGGTTTGGCCTAGAAAATAAGCTTGTTGCATATGCAGATGATGCTACTCTCTTTGCATCAATTCCATCCCCTGAATGTAGATCTGGGGTTGGTGAATCCCTTAATAGAGATTTAGCTAAAATTAGTGCATGGTGCAAATTATGGGGTATGAAGTTGAATCCTAACAAAACTCAAAGTATGATTGTAAGTAGGTCAAGGACGGTGGCTCCTCAACATCCGGATCTCAGTATTGATAATGTTTCTTTAAATTTGTATGACTCTTTCAAAATTTTAGGCGTGATTCTTGACAGCAAATTTACTTTTGAGAAACATATAAGGTCTGTGTCTTCTTCAATTGCACAAAAAATTGGCTTATTGAGAAAGTCTTTTAAGATATTCGGTGATCAATCTATTCTGAAGAAGTGTTTTAATTCTTTTATTCTACCTTGTTTTGAGTATTGTTCTCCTGTCTGGTCTTCAGCTGCTGATTCTCATCTTAATTTGTTGGACAGAAACTTACGGTCTATTAAATTTCTTATTCCTGATCTAGATATTAATCTCTGGCACCGTCGATCAATTAGTTCATTATGCATGTTGCATAAGATTTTTCATAACTCTGACCATCCTTTACATTCAGATCTCCCTGGACAATTCTATCCTGTTCGTAATACTAGGCAGGCAGTTAATTCTAATAGCCAGGCCTTTTCCATCATAAGACTCAATACTACGCAGTACTCTAGAAGTTTTATTCCAGCTGTTACCAAGTTGTGGAATGATCTTCCTAATCGGGTTGTTGAATCAGTAGAACTTCAAAAGTTCAAAGTTGGAGCAAATGCTTTTTTGTTGACCAGACGGACATGAGTCTTTTTATAGTTTATATATGACATTTTTGTTGTTGACGTTGTTAATAGTTTATATATGATATATCTCTTTTGACATTACTTTTTTTAGAATGATTTATTGTTAATTTGTTCTCTTCAGTTATTTATTTCCTTATTTCCTTTCCTCACTGGGCTATTTTTCCCTATTGGAGCCCCTGGGCTTATAGCATCTTGCTTTTCCAATTAGGGTTGTAGCTTGGATAGTAATAATAATAATAATAATAATTATATCATTTTTTTTTTCAAACATAGTTATCACTATTTCAGAAATATAAGTCCTTTCCATTACAAATGTTAAATTGTTTGTAGTCAGAAATAATACTAAAGGTTATTAAATTTTCCTTGTCTATTAGGTCATTGTTATCACCACTGGTCATGGAGTGACGTAATCGAAATCAAAATATGCTTATTCGTCAGCACAGCGCAATTAACTACAATAATTAATTGGCATTTTTTGTTACACAAATCTTAAATTAAGAATGTGCAACCCCAGTTGTACCCCACGAAGAAAATATTCTACCTCCCTGAGTGTGCCAACACCCATTTTTCTAATCTTAATTATGCCACGAGAAGACAAATAAATGGTTTAGAATGGATTCATCAGAGATAGCAGAAAGAAGTTGCACCAAAAACAACGTCGTGATGGAAAATCTAAACAATAAAGTTAGAGCACAATAATTGGCATTTAGTGTTACATAATGAAAAAAGTGAGAAATAAAATATTTGAAGCTAAGGCTGAAAGGTAGATGTTCCATGTAACAATAGAATGGCATTAAATCAAGGTTTGTTTAATTTGACATTTTTAAGAGATCTGTATATTTGTGCGTCTTCGCTATTTAAACATTGCATAATTTACTCTATCTAATTGATGTTTGCCTTCGTATCAAGAAATAATTGTCTTATATTTTTATAGTTGCAATTAATTATTAATCTTTTATAGATTCATGTATTATCATTTCAGGAGAAGAATGTGTGTTTTTTTTTTTTTTATTTCCTGCACCGATTCTTTTTGAGATACCAGCGATACACTGCTAGAGAGTTATAGGGTCCTTTTACAGTCCAGATAGCACTACATTCAATCCTTCTCGTCACGGCCCATTTTGCC
Source organism: Palaemon carinicauda (assembly GCF_036898095.1). NCBI lineage: Eukaryota > Metazoa > Arthropoda > Malacostraca > Decapoda > Palaemonidae > Palaemon > Palaemon carinicauda. The sequence continues at coordinate 80,076,007 of NC_090740.1, forward strand.
TTAATTATACAAATACAAAATAGGCTGGCCTATTCCTTACACATTTTCCTTATTCCTCATACCACTGACAACACGAAAATAACTGAGAAATTCTTCTCCACTTAAAGGTTAATTACTGCAAGGTAATTGTATAGTAGCTACTTTAAACTTTGCAAAAGTAGAAGAGACTCTTTAGCAATGGTAAGCACTGGTTCTGGAACACGGACACTCCAAAATCAAACTATTGTTCTTTGGTCGTGCAAAGTGCCATAACCTCTACGCCATATATATCCGCTTTATTAGGTTAGAGTTCTCTTG
>NC_090740.1:80086803-80099303 GCF_036898095.1 Palaemon carinicauda
TGAAAATATAAGTGATAAAACTTTAGATTGATAGTACTAATTATCAATTTTCATTTCAGGGGCTCGTGAATATAAATATTAGAGTTTTATGATGCCTATATAGGGGCAACTTTCCTTTGTAAGGAAATTTCCCAGTTAACAAGGGTCTAAACTGATGTTCATATTATTGCCTTTGGTTGAGTAATATATCACAATTTTTTTTCTTTTTTTAATATCTTGTAATTATGTTTACATTTTGATAACCTACAATCATGTTGAGATCTTTAGTGAGTTTATGGATCTATATCAAAACTTAAGAAAAACTCATAACAGAATCAGGGTGACCAGACATGCTAATAGAGACTGGGGTCCTTACACCAGATTATTTTATTGGGTTCCTCCCAGGGAAACACTTCAACGAAAGACAGAAGCTTTAACCTCTACTTTGCTTTGCCTTCAAAAGCCTGCATTTCAAGGCCTTTCTAGAGACATATGAATACAGAGAAAAGCTTCATACCCTGATATCTACTGTGAAAGGAAATACCAGTACAGGAGAACATGGGATTCAGCTGGTGATCAATGCAGATATTTTTGAGGAATGCTCGAAAGAATATTCTGAATTCATCAAGGGAACTGTATCAGGAGCTCATGGATACACTGCAAAGTTCTGGATGATGTATGTGGAGTACATTAACGTGTTTCACCAACTAGAGAGAGCTATCCAGAAGAATAACATCAAGCTCTCTTTCTTCAGACTGACAAAGCTTATTGACCTGTTCTTTGCCACATGCCGCATCAACTATTCCCGTTGGTTAACAAAATACCAATTGGTGCTATTGAATGTTGATGTGACACATCCCGGCCTTAGAGAGATACTTAATGAGGGTGTATTAACAGTGCGAGGAAATGGACATAATTTTAGCAGAATTCCTATAGATTTACAACTGGAACTAACTATCAATGTTGATGCTACATCTCGACTGACAGGAATCAACTCTTTCACTAATGACTACTCTGCTCACCTTAGATGGATGGTAACACAGGCTACCCGAGCATCGTTCATTAGTCAGCAGCAAGAGGTGATAGGATTTATTATGCCACTACATAACTTAGGCCAAGACGAATTCAACGTGATAATGAGGATCTTCAGGAAATCATCAAACAAATCTTAGATAAAAACAATCTATTTGAAACACGGTAAGCTTCAGAAGTATTGTACAATATTTCCACAGGAAAATGTACCAATGATAAAATCCTTGAAAGCCTCCTCTATATACCAACCAAAGGACACAAGGAATTCATCCAAGCTTACGTGAATGATCTAAAGAAGTTTGAAAGTCCAATAAAGAAGGAAAAGCTGAAAACCTTTATAGATGGCTGTGCAAGCAATTGTCAGACAAAGAACACGAAAGTTGCAGTGTTTATAGGTTCACGTGATCTGAGGGGACGTTTCCTTGTACTGTCCACCAAGAAGAGATTTGGCATGTAGTATGTTCTCCAGTACCCATTAATCCCAATACCTCTGTCCTTGACCAGCCCTGAAGAAGTAATGGCAAAGACCGATAAGAGTATATATTGGGAGTAAATTAAAAGTTCGTGAGCAGCAGACAAAGCAGGTTAGTGCTTCCATCATATATGGGAATTTCCTCTTACATGCCTTGCCACCAAATCTGTACCCCATATACAGAGGACTAGACAGAAGTTTAACAACATCAGCCAAACGCATACATCTAGCCTTTGATGACTATCCACAGACTTCAATTAGGAACACTTAAAGAGACAGGTAAGGATTTGACAACAGAACCTTCATCATCACATAGTTAAAGCAGAGACGAGTGCCAAGGAGCAGTTACCTCAGTTTTTTATCAATAAATGGCAAGACATTCCATATGCTAGAATTTTTAGGGATTGTGAAGTCTTCCGAGATATCCAAAGGAAATGTTATAAGTTCCAGGTGTCAGAGGATATGATACAGCTAAACGCAGTAGATGCATTATTCCTTATCAGTTGATCGTGAGAATTGACAAAGTGGTCATGGCATCTAACACAGATATTGCAGTGATATGATTGTACCACTACAATAGCTTTCATTCAACATTGTGGATGGATATTAGAACTCTTTCAAAGAGCAATTGTCATTAAGTTAGTCTGACTGCAATATGGAAGGAACTAATACCAGATTCTTGTGCAGAATTACCAGCTTTCCATGCCTTCACGGGATCAGAGTATACATCATCGTTTGTCAGAAAAGGGAAGGTCAGGCCTCTCCATACTCTAGAAAAGGAACCTGACTATCAGAAGACTTTCAGACAAATGGTAATGAGCTCTACAGTCTCTTGCAGGACGAAAGAAGCTCTTCAGAGGTTCACAGCCACAATATATGGAGCAGAGGATAGAACAAACACTAGGCTAAATGAATGGATGTATGAAAAGTTTATGAACACATGGACCGAATGGAAAGGGAAAACACCTACTAGCCAATTTGTGGGGCATAGATGCAAGTACACAATTGAACTACTGCCTTGCGAAGACAAGCTCGGTCTTCACATTAAGCATGCTTCCTTTTTTGCTAACCACAAAGAGCAGATCAAAATCACGTAGAGCAACATTCCTTTGAAGAAAATTGCAGGCAGTTGGTTGATGGCCATTACAAACAGGTTTGAATCAAAGAGGAGCAACTCCATGAATGTCTTTTCCCAAAAACAGAGAATTTAGAAGCATTATCAATGATGAGGACGACTTGGACATTGCATCTTCAGATGAAGATGGGTGTTGTGATGAGGATAACTGAAATCTTGTTTCAGAAGGGCAGGCTGAGATGATAATTAAATTTACTAGTTGAACTCATGATTATAAGCATATTCATATATCTTTTCTTGAGAGAGAGAGAGAGAGAGAGAGAGAGAGAGAGAGAGAGAGAGAGAGAGAGAGAGAGAGAGAGAGAGAGAGAGATTTTCATCGGCAATTTTAATATTTCATCTTATAAACTTTAGGAATAGATTTATAGCCAATGTGAAACATGTATGTGTATATTAGTTGATATGAGTATGTCTATCAAAAGGCAGTTTTTGTTTCAAAGAGCATAATGACTTGAAAACTGACATGTTAGTGCCTGGTCATCCCCTTTAGCAACATATTATTAGAGAGCAATATTTTACCATATTACTACTACTACTACCTTCCAAAAGGTGTGAAACATTAGATTTAAAAAAAAAAAATAATTATTCATGAGCTACATAAGTTAGATATCAAATTTTGATATCAACATATATACCATAAATGAATATTGAATTGTAAACAGTATTGGCCCATACTGTATTGCACTCTTCACCAGAACACCTTTTCTTGTATTCACGCTTTACCAGTGCACCTTTTCTTATATTCACTCTTAACTAGTGCACCTTTTCTTGTATTCACTCTTCACCAGTGCCCCTTTTCTTATATTCACACTACGCAAGTGCACCTTTTCTTATATTCATTCTTCACCAGTGCCATTTTTCTTGTATTCATTCTTCAGTGGACTTTTTCTTGTATTCACTCATCACCAGTGCACCTTTTTTGGTATTTGCTCTACCAAGTGCACCTTTTTCTCTATTCGAAATTCACCAGTACACCTTTTCTTATATTTGGTCCTCACTAGTGAACCTTTACTTTTACCTGCTTTTCACCAGTGCACCTTTTCTTGTATTCTGTCTTCACTAACTCTAAGGTATATTTCCCTAAATTTTCAGTGATGTTCTCAAATTGTGATAGAAATGTAACTGTAGCGTCGCCTAAGAGCCCTTCTTAAATGTGTTTTGCACACTTTCGCTCTTTAAGAATAGCACATCTGTAATCCTAGTGCCAAAACGAAACTTTTATCACAGGTTTGATTGAGGTACTCCAAAATGCAATTTAATCCTGATTTTGGCAGTTCAAGCTACGCATCCCAATAATCACACCAATGGCATAACCTAAGAATGACCATTCCGGGATCCTCATCGCACTACCTGGTGACTTTAGCTATCAAACCTTTTATACTCTCGATGTAATACAAACCTCTGTGAGCTCCAGGACTATGTTATAAAAGTCTACAACCGTATCTATGTTAGAATTCCTATTGATTTAACATCCTGATTCCGTGTTACCTACTCTTCCCCACAATTTCTCTTAACGTTATCGTCATACAGTTGCTTCCCAATTTCTTTTGTTTGTATTTTCATTACGCTTCACTCTCCCTACATAGTACTGTACTATCTACAAACATACTGCCTTTTTTTATCAGGTATTACATTTATCTATAGTCATTTACATAAATTTCAGAATCACTGCACTGTGATATAGTAAATCTTTGTTTCGGCCAATAATTTCAACGCTTACCATACTTCATCACTTAAATATTCATACTTAAATTACTGAGTTCCATGAATCAGTGTCTGTATGCTCTTATTCAGTCTCATAGGGAAGGCTCATCAGAATTTCATCTAACACCGCACTATTCAGTATCTTTAGGAACACATTTGCTTCCTGAATTTCGGAGCTCTTCTTTTCAAACGTTGCTTTTAAACCTTCTTTTTTAGGTTCTATTCATCTTTATTAAAATTCGGAATTGTGAATTTTTTTCTGCCACTCTCCTTGCACGACAAACCATTAATCTTTTTTTCTATCTACAAACTTTTTAAGACTCATAATTCTATCCAAATATTTTTACCCTTTCAATCTGTTGTGTTCTACATACAATACAAGAGCTACTCCTATGTGTATCTACACCTTTCTTTTTTGCATTTATATTCAACATCCAAACACATAACGTCATAGGAGTAATGAATAAAAATCACGTTAAGCAATTCTTTAATAGTTTCCATAATTTGCCTGCAATCTTTTCCACAAATGTTGTTAGAATCTTTGTTTTAGTTATTTTGTCATCTACTTCATTCCTCGTCAATGATTATCATATCAAAGCCAGTCATTAAATAAGTAATTTCGTTCTCTTCTCTTAGTGACTTTTGATAAAACATATTATCCATCATGAGAGGAAACTACAAAAATACAGACTTTTGTATAACTGGCGGAGGGGAAACTCAGAACAACAAAAATACTTACTGAGGAAAAGCAATGGAAGTAAAATCTCTGATTTCGCTGCTAAAATGTTTTTTTTTATCTCCAAACTTCTCTCAGCACTTTTGACATATTTTTTTCAGGAACTAAGGTCATCAAAGACATCCAAGCAGGGAAAATGGGCAAACATGATTTGCAATGAAATGTTTACAAAGTTCAAAACGTCAGTTAGTTTAAAAAGTACTTGTTATTTTTGAAGAATTTCTTGATGTCTTTTTTTGGCATTTTTGCTAAAAATATGGATCAACTCTAATAAATCATCAGGAGACAGAGTCTAATGTATGGGATGAAATCACCTTGAGGTAAAATTGGGACTTCATTATTTTATAAGATATTATCAATTATTTTACTTGTGTATGATGAGATAGACAGTACCATTTATATCTTTTCGAGATGAATTTCATTTATTAACAACAGCTTTAACCATCATCGATATATTGCTTTGAGAGAGAGAGAGAGAGAGAGAGAGAGAGAGAGAGAGAGAGAGAGAGAGAGAGAGAGAGAGAGAGAGAGAGAGAGTTGTTAGTAATGCAATAAGAGAACATGAAAGGAGAACCTTCAACGATTCTTAATGTATTTTCAAAGACGAAAGGAACCGATAGAAGAAGAAATTCAAGGAAGATTTAATTTGTGTTGCAAGATGCAATGCAAGATTGGAACAATAAAACTGACATATTTCCCCCTTTTTCTACTGATAATACGTCAAACAGGTCGGATGAAAATATGAAGCTATATCAATTAAGATAAAATTGAATTGTGAATTGAGAATATTTTTCTGTCTTGTAAATAAAAGGAATTCTCTCTAGAGTATCAATGCCTGCAGCATTTATAGCTATATTCTTGAAGTGCTAATAAAAACGCACGTGTACAGTCTTGTGTACATGCATACATATCTCATTAATTCCGTTTTTTTTAGTGTATAATTAGTGCTATATAACAAAGGTGCTTTGTTTGTTTCTCAGGATTGCATCATTTGTTTGTCACATCTACTACGAAAAGGTTTTCCGTGATAATCCGGGAGATGAAAAAGAGAACGGTTTCAGCACAATATGCAGAGTAACAAAGACATGTCTGAAGCTTGATTCTTATTCCCTAATGAGAAAGGAAGTTGAGCCTCAGATTAAGACCGAAAAACGTGAAGTTTCTGGGCGATTTCCACAGTCTATTTTTTTCCAGTTTTTCAGACGATTATCCGATGTCGCTTTCAGCTTTGGTGCTTTCCATTACGTGATATGCTGACAAATTTCTTTCGTTTTTTGCGATTAATGTTGTTTTCAATGTTGAGATAGTACTGGGTCTGATTTTTTATTATTATTTTGGATGAAATTAAGTGAGTTTAAGGGTGATTTGCATATTTTGCAAAGAATGCCATACGATTCTAGCTATCATAATAGGGTCAGATATTGTCCATAATTCTGTAATGCCAACCTAGATTTATCTATGATGCTGCTTTTGCCATCATTAGAAACTCCAGCCATGTAGGAACATTTAAAATAAATACGTTTTGAAAATACATATTCAATCAACAGAGTGATTGTATTTTTATATCTTTTAGTTGTCGGGGGGAAATTACGGATTTTAGGGGGCGTTAAATTTCTTATCCATGCTTCGTATAACTGAACAGTCATCGACTTGAAGTTTCCTTTTTCAAAAGCTAACTACCAAATCATCTTTTTTAAAGAACTGCAGAACGCTCATTGCATGTGCTCACCTCTTAAACAGACCTTGAAACTGATTGCATTACCTTGTAACTTATTACCTTCATTTAGTAACCCCTTTGCTCACTGTGACGGAAATGTTTTCTTTAGTGAGCCGACACACCCTTAGGTGCGACTTTCGTCTTATAGCCCGAGAAGTTAAATTCGGTCTCTGATCAAAGAATCTAGACTGCACACAAGTCCTCACACATCACTTATTTATATAACTAGTACTGATCTCTTAGTAATGTCCTATAGAGAAATATTATATGTCACGTTCACTGGCCTTCTTTATCTTTATATGGAGTATAACAATATAATTTTTAGTCTCAACTTGCCCTTTTGTTTAAAAAAATTTAACATTTAGATGACAAGAACCATGAACACTGTTTAAATCTGGATCAGTAAGTAGGGGTGGTTAGATTAATTTTAAGGGTTTGGGCAGAGCTAGGGTTTGTAGGTTGACATCTGACTCTAGTCTCAGTCAGCCAAACAATTCTTTTCCTGACCACTAGCCAAAGACTTTCAATAGTGTAAACACAAGTCGTTTCACCTTTCTGGTCAAGTAGGAGAGTCGGAGGGAACGGAATTCCTTTGGGTGAAGCTGTGAGGCCCGCCATGAAAGTTCATCATTGGCTAGGAAGATCCAAAGGGCAGTTGGTCCTGAAAAGATAGTGTACTAGGTAGATATTGCTAAGAGGGGCGGGGAGATGAAGGGTGTGAAAAAAATTCAGGTATTAAAGATGTTTAGAAATGAAGGAAACATTAACACACGTATCTACTCTCTTCATAAATCTAGGAAGGGCTGAATGTATGCACTTATTTCCCTTGGGAACTCAAAAGTTAGGAGGTGTAACAATAAGATTTATTCCACAATAGGATATTTTAGAGGGCAAGGGTAGCCAAGCATCTCACAGGAATACACCTGGGCAAGGTGTGGATATGCAGGTGTTAAAACGGAGATAACAGAAATTCCATTTAAGTAACAAAAGAGTTCATGCTTGTCTGAAAATTAACAATACAGGCATGGAAATAAAATCTTGAATTCGAAAGGAATCGAAAGATTAAAGGTTGTTATTATAGCTGACTGTAGATAAGACTCGGCTAGTCATAAAAAGTGTAAATCTATAAATGTTGATTACCAGTAAAATGCTTAATTTTCTCATGTTAAGATTATTCAGTTAGATTTCAACGAATCATATTAAATCTATATGAACACTAAACACAAATGGTTTTATATAATTAGATTTCTAAATTGTTAATTACATGCAAACTTATAACGAACGATTTTCATACTTTTCAAATTTTCGACCTTTGGCTCATTTTCCTCCTTTTCTCTGGAAAATTTTAAAATGTTTGAAATCTTCGAGGGATTTCGGTAACCCACTGTTATTTCCGTATTTCGCTTACCAGTTTTCCATAATCTTCCAGTTATGATATCCAAAGACCAGCTATGCAAAACATTGGAGAGTAATCTATTTTTCCTGAATAGAATATAGATCATTCTGACCAATGCAATCAACTGGATATATCTCTGTTATCTAACTTTGTTTATCTCAAATGCAGCAAATGGTGTATAGACTTATTGAATTTATAAAAAGAATCTAGGCATTCATCACCCTGTTGTGAAAAGTAAACCTTTTTATAAGAAATGTCCGGAAATGAGAAAGAAGTCAAATTGAGAAAATCACTCAATCAGCTCAAAAGTAGTAATGGAATTCCAAACTCCTTGGAAAAAAGAGAGCTCATGAATATTTCTAAAGAAGTAATGGCAGAATAAGATAAACAAAAATCATTAAAAAAAAAGAAAACATATTATTTGTTTCTAGAAAAAATAGGTTAAATAATTAATTTACTTGGGTTTAAAAACATGGTAAATAATAATCTACTTTAGTCAACAATTAAATATACCACCAGAAACATTTCATCCTTTAGGTGATGCTAGACGCATCTCTACAGCAAAGGATTATAACTATTTCATGCTAAATTAAAAGTTGAAATATACATGTAAATGTAGAGCAGAACGAGGGAGATATTCATAAGAGATAACTGTTGAAAGAGGATGATGACTAAAGTTATAATTCATCATGTAGGATATAAAAAGGAATTAATTCTAGGAAAGATCATTTTCAGGGAGGCTGATGGTGATACATTCTCGACTCGCGAAAGTTAATACTAGAGAAATAGATCTACTCTATAGAAGTGGGGTCAAATACATCGATGAATATAGAACTTAATGTTAAAGTTTGTATGAAAGATTAGGAAAGCTATTTTGTAATAGAATATGTAAGTCAGTTTTCCATTTCAAAAGAACTAGAGATGCAAACAATAACTGAAACCAAATTATGGAATGATAATTCAAATAATCTTCTATTAGAAATACGTGCACCATATCGTGTATATTTCAGAGTAATGAAATTTTTCCTCTTTAGAGAGAAAATCTCATTGGCAAGTGAAGCTGTGTTTCAGGGTGCTCTGATTAATTCTCTCCTTTTTAGCTTCTATTTCTTGTTTGTGAAATCTTTGAAAATTATTACTTAATCTCATAGAGGGACTAAGAGAGAAATAAAAGTATATCATGACTGGTTGCCCCCTGTGTGGCTCTGCGAAGGGAGACTTAAAAGGTAAATAGGATATGACTGTAAAAGGTTCTACCATAGGAAGTAAGTGTTTATGGAAGAAAACATTATGAAACTTGAAATGGACTTGTCTATTCTGTACCAACCTTGTGTCACACGATCGTACATAATTCATTTTGTGCTTGTATATTCGCTATCCCCTCGCACTAAAAAGAACCTGAAATAACATGTCTGTTTTCTCATCGGTAACAGTGTCGACTTTTGAACATGAAAATTCTTGTTGCTTGAGATTTTGTATATAAAGGAGAGTGTTCTACAATAAACTCACTCAGTAGCTTTCATCCTGCCTTTGAGTCACAACCTTCTCCCATCACCGTCACATTGGTGACCCCGGAGTGACTCACTGACACCCCCCCCCCCCCCACCCCTCACCGTTACTATGACGCCGTCAACTCATACCTTTTGCAGCAGTACTAGCCGTCGCCAGCTGCCCGTATATCAAAGCTTTTTCAGCCCTCTCAGCAGCCGTTGGGGGACCAAAGGGCTTCGCTCACCCTAGGGAAAATGACCAATATCACTCGCCAGCAACCTGCCGCAGACGGCCCTCCTCGTGAGGTGGACCTATTTCATGCCCTTTGGGTAAGCCATTTACCCGAACCTGTACGCGCTGCCATACCCAATGTCGATAGTTTAACAATAAAGGACTTGATGACCAAAGCCAATGCCCTTATGGACAGCCACTTCGTGACCTTCAAAAGCTCCATCAACGCCTCCACCCGTAACGAAGAGGACATCTACTCAACTTCAACCGAAGCTGGCGTTAATGCCGTAGGACATACACGCCTATGAACGACGTAGGCCTATGAATGCTGTAGGACACACACGCCTATGAATGCCGTAGGACACACTCGCCTATGAATGCCGTAGTACATGCCTATGAATGCCGTAGGACACACTCGCCTACCCCATCATGACGAGCCGGAGCGGCAACAAAGCCACACATCATCCACCACTCTCTCGCACCCCAACCAACAATCGCTTAATTGGAAAACAAATTGCGGAGCTAACTGTGGACGTAGCAATTTCCGCCTAGACCAGTGATCTTACAGAGAAGGTTGATAGTATAGCGATGAATACGGAATCAGTTAAGTTAACACTTAGCATTTTAACACAAATGGACCCTAACAAAAGAAAATGACATATGCTGACAAAGTTAGGGAAAAATCTACTGGTAATTCAATTGACTAAAGCATACACTAACGTCACAAATAGAAAAAATTAGGTCAAACCAGTATTTAAAGACAATCCAATGCTTAATACGAGGTTATCTTCAAATGGAAATGTTGTTATAAACTTGGCGGACGTAAAGATCAGAGAGGAAATAGCAAACAAGATTTAAACCACAATTGCTGACATCGAGACGAGGAACATTGGAAAACTAAACCTAGAATAATAATATGCAACGCATATAATGATGAAGATGAAGTACTAAATGCTTTGATACAAAGGTATCATTGCCTCGATCATATTCAATACATAAAAAAAAAAGATAATTCTGGTATTCAAGAAAGATGCTTGTTGAAATGTGATCCTGAAATTCGGAAGACTATTCGTGATAGTGGTGACAAAGTTCTGATACCCCTATCGGAGGTATGGACATTTTGGAAAAGAATGCACGTTTAAGACTTATGATAAAATCTACGGGAAATATTCAGAAAAAATATTCTACCAAAGAATGTAATTCGAAACAAGTAAAATGCATAAACTGCACGAATTCAGGAAATTGCAATGCTTATGATTTAAATTAAAAAGGAAATTGTGGTGTGAAATGCTAAATATCATGGAATGCACATGATAAAATAACTGTAGGTCCTGTAGAGAGTAGGGTTCCCCTGCTGTATAGGGCCAGAAAAGCAGCCCTAAAGTAAAGTAAGTATTCCTGATATCATTTAAATTCTCCTCTAATGGATATAAGGTCAGGAATGGATTAGTGTGATTTACATCGAATATACTGGAAAACTGTCGTTCTGAAATTCGATTTACTCTAATCTTAATGAAAGGAAAGTATGTGTTATAACGGTTAAATGATAGGTAAAACTCTCTACAATCGAAAGTTTTGAGTTAGCGATAAAACTCAATAACAACTAAATAATAATAATAATAATAATAATAATAATAATAATAATAATAATAATAATAATAATAATAATAATAATAATAATAATAATAATATTCAGAAGAGGAGGGAGAAGTAAAATATAAGCGAGGACATATCTGAACAAAAGAACAGCGAACAAATGAATAGAAATTCAATTCTAAGTTCAACTCGAAAAAGGCTTTAAAAATTAATTGTTGTTCTTCATCGTTACTGTCCATATCAGAGGTGAAAATCTGCATTAGCTATAAACAATAATTTTGCTCGGTGTTTCCTGATAATAAAGAGAATTTATGACTATTTCCTCTGTAATGAAATATGGCAAGTTACACATAATAATTATCTCCTCGTTTTACTCACTAAGTAGAAATATAGAAACGGAAGCTTTCTCTCTTGATGTTGATTAGTTACATATCCTCTTAATAAATAGTTTAATCGCTTCCCTGGTTATACTAATACTATAGGATGTGCAGAACGGTTTTTTTTTTATCATAGTTTGTTGTTTTCTTTAATTTGCAGCTCACTAGTTTTTACATTTTGTATGTATCTAATGCGAACTCAATACGAAACAGATGAAACAGTTGAATTTTACTGGGAATCACATTGGTTGATGAAATATGATTTAATTGAGGATCTGTTTACTGGAAGTCACATTAGGTAACGAAATATAATTCAAGAGAGAATCTGTCTACTGGGAGACACATTGGTTAATTAAATAGAATTCAAGTGTGAAACTGTTTACTGAGAGTCACATTGGTTAATGAAGTATTATTCCACTGAGGATCTGTTTACTGGAAATAACATTGGTTAATGAAATATGATTTAATTGATAATCTGTTTACTGGGAATAACATTGGGTAATGAAATATGATTCAATTGAGGATCTGTTAACTGGAAATTAAATAGGTTAATGAAATATGATTCAACTGAGAATCTGTTTACTGGGAATCACATTGGTTAATGAAATATGATTCAATTGAGGATATGTTTACT
>NC_090740.1:80104303-80116803 GCF_036898095.1 Palaemon carinicauda
GAACACAATATCTTTACCCTACAATATTAATATTCTATTTGTGGGAGGGTTAGTGCTAGTATACACTAGCTTCAGCTCTATATTCTAGAGCTCTTCCACCCTAGATTTCCCTAATAAGTAAACTTTTAAATATTAATGTTAAGGGAGGCCACAGCTATGGCCTGGATAGGAAACACAGAATTGTGTCTTTCCTAATTCCTCTCTAGCTTACTATCCTAAGCTACAATGATAATAGTAAATGCTATTTTTAAATATTTGAGATTAATTTATCAGTGTGATAAATTACCCCATAGTCATTTCACCTTTTTCTTCCCTTACAGAAGGAGTCTAAGGTGAAGTGTGAAGTTATGTACTGCAACCACTGGAGTAAGAACTTTTGTGGCCACAACATGTGCAGGTCTCATGCCCCCTCTTCCATCATAACTGGAACCCTGAGATACTGGGACCCCAAGGGTTGCAACGACTGCTCGGCCTTATTAACCGAGGGTTTCGGCGATCCCTAGACGACAGAGTCGAGGGATACTGCATGGGAAATGCTTTGGAAATGGGTACGAGGGTTCCAGAACTCTCTGGGACTGTACCTACCAATCGATGCGATTAGAAGTCTGCTATTCCCTTAAGCGACCTCTGATGGAGTCGTGCCTCAGGCATGACCTGGGTCTCCCTGCGTACAACTAGCATTAGAGGCCGACATCAACGAGGCTCTACAAGGCATAGACACCCATCAGGAGAGTATGTCAGAAGTGTCCTCGGACACTGAAAAGAGTCTCCTTAAAGAATACCCTGAAGAACAGGTGGCCCAACCACCTGAGGAGGAAGAAAATTTCGAATCAACAGAAGCGGAAGATCCTCTACTATCTGCGTTGGCATTTAAGCCTCTGCCGTCAACTTCTTTGGCTCCGTCCCCTCAACCAGACCCGGTTTTCCCCACAGACCAAGTGCTTATGGCCAGATCCAGCAGTTGGTGGATACTCTGCGTAAGGAAAATGTTGATATGAGGAGGGAATTCAGGGAAGAAAGCCATGTAGCTGCTTCTTGTGGACCCCACAAGCGGCCCAAAGTTTCTGACCTGCCACCTTGCTCGGATACCAATCTCTGGAGGTATAGTGAGTTCATGCCCATGACAAATGGGAAACTCTACATCTCGGAGAAAATGGGGGCCACCTCCCTCGACGATATCCAGTTCTGGCCAAACCTTACGGCTTACCCGGAGTGCTTCATCAGGCTGAAGAATGAACCGGCGTCAAAGGAAGAGACAGAACCTAAGAAGGTCATGGCCTTTGACCACGACAAGGTACAGGCTCTCTTGACGAGTAGCCTGAAGAAGGCAGGTTATACAAACTCTAAAGTTTCTGTGTTGAGCAAGAAGCATTCTACTTTCCTTGCTCCCTCATCCAGAGCTTTCCCCTTCACGTCGAAAGCTCTCCACTGCGTTCTGAAGGCTGTTGATGCAAGCAAACCACATCCTACGCTAGAGGAGTGTAGGCCATTGTCTCTAGCCTTGCTCACGGACGAGAGGGATTAGAATGAGGTCCATCTAACCTTCTCGGTCAAAAAGCTCGATGCGGACATTGCAGGACAGCAGTTCAATGAGAACTTCCTGAAGCTGTCGGACTTTCTCCTGAGAAGAGAACAGGAGACAAAAGAGAGACTAGCACCCTCTCTGTCTCTCCAGAACTGCATGGAGATGTGCGCAGGCATTGCAAGCACCTAGACATGTATACATTCCTAGCCAAGATGCAGATGGCTACATTGGTCAAGGACTTTTACGCTTTTGTGACGGTTAGGAGGGCCTGTAGAGAGTTGGTGTTTGCCAGTGTAATGGCCAAACACGACCCCAGGAAGTTGATCACTTTCTGTATCTGGGGTAAGGATCTCTTCCCAAAGGAAACAGTCCAAGAGGTAGTCACCAAAGCCGCCACACACAATAAGAACTTTCTCCAAAGTGGGGCATCCCTGGTCCCCAATCTAAGAAGAAGATGAAGAAGCTAAGACCACCTCTTCGACCTGTGCAACATCCTATGGTAACCATGACCACGGTGCCCCCAAATGGTTGCTCAGCCACAAACCACTTTCCAGATGATGCCTCAACAGCTGGTAGCCCAGTCACCAGCCTTTAACCCCAGTTTTAAGAGGCACACCACTACCTTTCGGCCGAAAGATAGAGGTTCTAGACGAGGCTCCACAAGAAACCCCACAAGAGGAAGAGGAGGATGTGGTCAGGGAAGCAGACCCTCAGGATCATCCAGGCAATGAGATGCTCCAGGTAGGAGGAATAGTTCTCCACTTTCAAGATCATTAGACCTTCCAGCCCTGGGCCCAGAGCCTAATCCTTTCCTCAATTCCTCCAACAATCCACCCTCTTATTGGAAGAATAAACCTTAGAACTCTTGAAAAAAAAGGTTATAATTAAAGTAAAGTCCATCAAATTCCAGGGAAGGCTGTTTTGTGTTCCCAAGAAGAACTCGGACAAACTCAGAGTAATTCTAGACTTATCTCCAGTCAAGAAGTTCATCGAGAACAACAAGTTCCCGACGTTAACCTTACAAGACATACGGACCCTGTTACTAAAAGGGGCGTACACAGTCTCAATAGACCTGGCAGATGCTTACTGGCACCTTCCAGTCAGCCGCACCCTCTCCTCCTACCTAGGATTCAAGCTATAGAAGACAAAGTATGTCTTCAGAGTAATGCCTTTTGGACTAAACATAGCCCCAAGGATCTTCACGATACTTGCGAACACAGTCGTGCAATAGCTACACTTAGAATGCGTTCAGGTAGCAGCATACCTGGACGACTGGTTGGTGTGGGCTGGATCCAAGACTACTTATCTGCAGGCTGCCACAAAGGTAATCAAGTTCCTTGAACATCTGGGCTTCAAGATCAACTACAAGAAATTTCACCTCTCTCCAGATCAGTTTCAATGGTTGGGAATCCATTGGAACTTGCAGTCACACCGCCACTCCATTCCACCAAAGAAGAGGAGAGAGATTGCGAGGTCTGTCAAGAGACTACTGAAATCCAACAGAATATCAAGACGCCAACAGGAAAGCGTACTGGGCTCTCTCCAGTTCGCAGCAGTAACAGAGTCAGGAGTCTGGAGAAGAAACACATCAAACGCTCGAAGAGATCAACAGAGACCGACACCGACCTTACTGCAATCACTTCTGAGGCCGTGGTTGAAGGTCAAGACCCTAGCAAGAACCATTCCCCTACAGCCACCTCAACCGTCGGTAGTCATCCACACAGATGCCTCAACGGAAGGATGGGGAGGTCATTCCCATCAAAAGAAAGTTCAAGGAACAGTCTTTCCTGTTCAAGACCTTTCATATCAACGTTCTGGAGGCCATAGCAATCCTCCTGACGTTGAAGAAGCTATCCCCTCACAGATCAGCCCATATCAAGTTGGTCTTGGACAGCGAAGTGATAGTGAGATGTCTGAACCGACAAGGCTCGAGATCACCCTCCATCAACCACGTGATGTTGGCCATCTTTCGCATGGCAAGAAAAAAAAGATGGCATTATTCAGCAGTTCACCTACAAGGGTTCTGCAATGTGACGGCGGACGCTCTATCCAGGCGAAAGTTGATAGAGTCAGAATGGTCCCTAGACACAGAATCATTCTCCTTCAACTAGGAAAACGTCCCAGAACTGCAGATCAACCTCTTCACAATGAGCGACAACTAGAAACTACCTCAATACGTAGCACCATACGAGGACCCTCGGGCAGAAGCGATGGACGCCATGTCCCTCGATTGGAACAGATGGAGTCATATCTATCTGTTCCCACCATCAAATCTTCTGCTGAAGGTCCTCAACAAGCTGAGATCCTTCAAGGGGACAACAGCAGTGGTGGCCCTAAAATGGCCCAAGAGCAATTGGTTTCCTCTAGTGATAGAACTGAGGCTGAGGCTGTTTCCTCTACTCAACCCAGTTCTATCCCATCTAGTTAGTCGACTGTCTACACTTCATCACTGAGAACCCAAAACCTACATCTCATGAATTTCTCGCCTTAGCAGTCAGAAAAGGTTTGGGATCTCAAAAGACAGCATCGACTTTATAGAATGATAAAAGTCAAAATCAACCAGAAGATAATATGAATCGTCTTGGAAGAAGTGGGTCTCTTTTGTTAAAGCAAAAACGCCTACAGAAATCTCGATAGACTTCTGCCTGTCCTTCTTCATCCACCTTCACGAACAAGGCTTGGCTTCCAGCAGGATAAGTACATGTAAGTCAACTTTGACTAGACCTCTTCTCTATGCCTTCCAGGTGGACCTGTCGAACGAAATCTTCAACAAGATTTCAAAGGCATGCACTAGACTTAAACTAGCAGTCCCTCCGAAGCCAATTACATGGTCTTTGAACAAACTCTTGCACTATGCTTTGAACTTGAACAATGAAGATGGCTCTCTAAAGGATCTAACACAGAAAGTGATAATCTTGTTACCTATAGACTCAAGGGCTAGAGTTAGTGAAATGGTAGCCATATCAAGAGAGGAGGGCCATATTCAGTTCACAGAAGAGGGAGAACTGAATCTTTTTCCTGATTCTACATTTCTCGCCAAAAACAAGCTACCCACCAAAAGGTGGGGTCCTTGGACAATCTGCTCTCTTAAGGAAGATGTCTCTCTATGTCCAGTAGAGTGTCTAAAGGACTATATTTGGAGAACTTGAGACCTCAAGGGAGGACAACTCTTCATAGAAGAAACCTCAGGATCAAACTTATCCCTGAAAAAAATACTGAGGGTGAAGCTCACCTACTTTATTTGCAGAGCGGATCCTGACAGTACACCCGCAGGTCATGATCAAAGAAAAGTTGCATCCTCGCTGTACTTCTTTCAGCATATGGACTTTGATAGACTGCGTTCATATATAGATTGAAGATCCTCTAGAGTCTTTTATAAACATTATGCTAAGCAAGTGCATGAAATTAAACACTTTGTGGTGGCAGCAGGTAGTGTTATAAAACTTGTCGTCTAGTGATGCGATGAACAGTGAACTGTTTAGGACTTTACAGTGAAAGGGTTAAAAGGTGTTAACACCTTTAACTGTAATACCTTTTATTAAGGGTCACCCTGGTGACCCTTGGACTGTTCTTTATAGGTGTAGAATCTAACCAATAACACCAGTGCCGTGTGTACATTCATACGCAGTGTTCGAACATATCCAACATCTAAGTGAAATTATCTTTATAATTTTGCAAAATCTTTGAGTGGCCTTATTGATATATATTTCTTCCCTTACAGGTCATATATATATATATATATATATATATATATATATATATATATATATATATATATATATATATATATATATATATATATATATATATATATATATATATACGTACCTTCAGAATGTTATTTATGTGGTAAAGGATTATATTTTAATACATTTGTTTTTGTATTTATTTTTGTCTATACAAATAAATACTAAAAATGTATTTGCGTCCTATTCGCCCCACACATAGCCGAATAGAACTAGCTAGTCTTTTAATTATTTTCCTAATATAAAATACTTGAAGTTGCTTCTATGTGTGAACATGCTTGTGGTAAATTAATTCCTCTTTGTTCTCAAGAATACAAAACCTTGTTGCTTCTATAGTCAGTATTGACAGATTCCTTGCATAGGGCAGGAAGCCCTAAGTTAATTACAAACGTAGCGGATAAGACGAATAACAGTTATGTCATATAGTTATGTTGCCTGGGTGACCATATAGAAGCTGAATTAAGGTAAAAGCACTTATACAAACCCACAGATATAGTACTTTCAAGTAATTCTTCAGTAAACTTCCATCAGGACGACATGGCTGATCCCAAAAATTGGATTTTCAGCAGAGCGAAAAATCTATTTTTGGGTGATATGGCCATGTCGTCCTGATGGACCCACCCTCTTTTCTAGAAAAGGAGTATACATATATGTAACAAATCCCCACCCGAAACTACTCTACCTCTAGCTATCCATCCTTAATTGCAATAAGAAATAAATTATGCCGTAGTAGTACAGGAAAGGGAATCCACCGGGTAACTTTGATGACAGCTCCCCTTTAATTTCGCCACTCTTCCCCCTCAGAGCGAAAACTCTATTCGGGGTGAGGATTGCCATGTGTCGTATCAAGAAATACGTCCCCTGATATTATGCGATACCCTTAAGAATTTTCTTATGGATACTTTTCTCAAAATCCGTTTTATAAGCTGAATACACCCAATTCTTCGGATGCCTTTAACAATGAATGTTTAGTTTTGCCAAATTTTAAGCTGAAAATTGTTTATGGTCATTATAATCTAGCCTCTTGGTTAGTACAGTTGTAACGTGTTTGCCTAGCATTTGCATGGTGGTAGATCGATCCTAGCCTAGGACCTAAGTTGTTTACTGGGGAGGACAGTGTTGTGGTTGTTAATCCGTCTTGGTTGGGCACCACAGTGTGTGGTTGGGCTTGCACGGCTAACATTCTGGTGAGCATCTACTCTGATGATACTGGAACTGAAACCATTTATGGGGTCTATAATAAGCACTACTTTGTTGCTAGCTTACTTTATATTTAGATAAATTATTGTAGTGATAGGCATGTTTATAAAAAGTAATTTTCCCTTAAGACTGAGAAATAGATTATACAAAAGGGAAATGTGATAATAAGAAATATTGATAATAATAGTATTATTATTATTATTATTATTATTATTATTATTATTATTATTATTGTTGTTATTATTATTATTATTACTATTATTATTATTATTATTATTATTATTATTATTATTATTATTATTATTATTATTATTACTATTATTATTATAAATGTCTATAAACTATTAAATTCAGGTTAAATAAAAGCAATTTCCCAAAAAACTTTTAGAAATAGTAAATATATAAGGAAAATGGAATAAGCAAATGAATTTCTGGAAACTCTGTGAGGCGGAAGTCAACACTTTGCTCTTTTCCAAATGGCAGAATAATTGTTTCCTCCATTCAAAGGACTCATGGAACGCTGCAATATGAAATGTTACAAAGGCCTGTTTTATTGACGGGACATGAGATCCTAAAAATATTCTGCTTGCTGTATTTTTGATAATGCAATTTGATATCACAGACATTCGATAATAATAAAATTTCATGTGGTAACTCGTATTTCAAAATTTATGTCTGCTAAATGTGTCGAAATATATTAAGTTTACGATGAATGTTATATATATATATATATATATATATATATATATATATATATATATATATATATATATATATATATATATATATATATATATATATATATATATATATATATATATATATATATATATATATATATATATATATATATATATATATATATATATATATATATATATATATATATATATCCGAAATTTAAACACAATTTACAAAGCTTATAGATCTCATTCTTCTCTATTAATTCAATGATTTATGTATACAATTCATTATTTCCCAAGGTTTGGAAAATATATGAAATACGTAACACCACATTGATACTGTATGTTCCTCAAATGGTAACAATGAGGTTTTTTTTTTTCTTTTTTTTTTCATGGTCCATTAACACCCACTAAATAATTATCTATGTATCTATATGCCCTGACAATTTCCCCGTTTTTAAGAGGTAGCCGACATCAATATAGAAACAAAAGGGGATTTTGTTTTCCCTCCTTTCTCTTTGCCTAACCAGGCACAAATAAAAGAGTATTGAGCTCAGTAACATTTGAGAGCAATCATTTAAAAATCACAGTCGTTTGATCAGAAAATTCTCTCTCTCTCTCTCTCTCTCTCTCTCTCTCTCTCTCTCTCTCTCTCTCTCTCTCTCTCTCTCTCTCTCTCTCTCTCTCTCTCTTAATTGTTGTTTGGTTATTACAACCGCTCATCACCATTGTTATAATTATTCATTTAGGAAAAGTAAATGACTCTTTCCAGAAAACTTTGTACGAGTGCGTTTGTTGGCTTGTTTCACTATATAACAATTTCGTTACTATATCTAAAATCTTCCTGTTTTGGAAATGGTAAAAAATCTGTCTAATAGGCAAAACAACTTTGAATTATTTTATTTCACAGAATCCATGAAATAGAGAATATAACGTCGTCTAAAGAAAAAGAAAATATATTGCTCGAAGCATTGTGTAACTGGAAAGTGCCAAGGATGGACTCTGTTTATTGAAGAATAATGCAAATCTGCCAGTGATCACAACCATGTATCAGATCTTACTTTAGTTACTTTACTTTGATGGCTGCTTTTCCAGTCACATACAGCAGGGGAACCCTACTCTCTACAGGACCTCCGATGTCGTTTTACCTTTTTCCTTCAGAGTATTTAATGTGTCATATCGCCTAATGTTCATTTACTGTTAAATCGTCGGTAAAGGTTATTTGTATTTATTCAAAGCTTGTTACACTATTTCCTTCCAACATTTTGAGATTTGAATAACTTTTACAAATAAAGCCCAGATCTACCTTCTCTCGGTATGTGAAAGGCGCGTGTGTGGGGTGGTGGGGGGAAGGGGGGGGGGGTTAAGGGGGAGGTCATTTCAATGAGCTTTGCCTTATCCAAGTTATTTACCATGTTGCAGATAATGCTAGCATATCAAAATATTTCTCGTATCAATTCTCGAATTTGAATAGTATTATTACTTACAGATTGTATATTTACATAGCCTCAGTTTATGACATCCTTAGTAACCATGATCAGTATTTTCTGCTAGTCTTTTCAATTTCAAGTCATAAGCTTTACAGTCTCTTGAATTTACTTTGTGGTCACTTAGTTTGTTTAACTTTGTGCAGTTTAGACACTATGACACTTGCGAATTACACTCATTGGCCGAATGTTTTCCTGAACATTTCCCGCAAACTTTATCATCATTCTTAGACTTGCAATCTTTTTCAAGGTGTCCATACCTTTGATATTGGTAGCAGGTGATCACGTGGTACTTATCACGTATAAGTACCCCCATCGTAACGAAACTTTGTCCCCATTATCATGAATAGCCATCTGAACTTCAGGATCACATTTCAGCACATATTGGGTGGTTTCCCCCCCCCCCTCCCCCCAGGAATTTTTCTTCAGGGCTACGCTTATCTTCTCTTCTGTATTTTGGATTTGGTCTAAGCAGCGATTTTATGGAATGAAAGCATTCACTACATCATCATCATCGCTGTACATATTTCATATAATTATTTTTGGTTTTAGTTTTCCGATTTTTCTCGTTTCAGAGTCAGCCAACAATGTCTGAGTTTTGTCTGCCACATCTTCTCTGATAATTTTATTTGCATAGTTTACAACATTCACATACATAGTTTACCTCGTGTTAAGTATAGGGGTGTCTTTAAGTGCTTCTTCAACCTCGCCTTTTTTTCTGTAATTTTAGTTGTTGTATTAGTTGATTTAATGGCAACAATTTTTTTTCCTTAACTTGTCAGTAAATGTCGTTTTTTTTTTTTTATGTTCACATATTATTTCATTTACATTTAATAACAAATACAGATTAGAAATGCTCAATTCAGCTTTTCGAAAATGATATAAGCTGAACGATTGTGACCAACTACTGCAATAACAATACAACAAATACAGAGAGAGAGAGAGAGAGAGAGAGAGAGAGAGAGAGAGAGAGAGAGAGAGAGAGAGAGAGAGAGAGAGATCTTTTAATGTATAAATATATGAGAGACTTACCTTATTAACTTATTCTATGTCTTCCGGTGTATTTTGCATCTTCCACTCTTGGATGGTCTAGGATGCATCTTAGGTGTTTATCGAGCTTATTCCTAAACAAATCTATGACTCTTGATATGTTTCTTAGATGAGCTGGCAGCGCATTAAATAGTCGCTGCATTATCGATGCTGGTGCATAGTGGATTAATGTCCCGTGTGCCTTCCTCAGTTTTTCTGTTATAGTTCTGGGCACTATTAATCTATGTCAGCTTGCTCTTTCTGGTATTTTTAGCTCCATGATGTTTTCAGTAATTCCTTCGATTTGTTTCAATGCCTGTATTATCATATAGCGTTCTTTTATCCTTTCTAGACTGTATAATTTAAAAAAAATTGCAGTCTTTCCCAGTAGTCAAGGACCTTAACTTCTTCTATTCTAGCAGTAAAGGACCTTTGTACACTCTCTATTTATGCAATATTCTTCTGGTAGTGTGGGTACCATATCACATTGCAGTACTCCAATGTACTACATACATAAGTTTTGCACAGCATAATCATGGATTCAGACTTTCTTGTTATAATGTGTCTGAATATCATTCACTTATATGCTTTACATTTAGCCAACAGTGTTGCTATTTGGTCGTTGCATAATATATTCCTGTTTAACATTAGATCAAGGTCTTGAATTGCTTCCTTGTTTGTGATTGTCTCGTTATTAGGTCCCCTGCATGCATATGCCCTTCTTTATCCATTCCCATAACTTATTGATTCGAATTTATTGGAGTTAAATACCATCCTATTTATCTCCACCCCTTCATAAATTTTGTTTAGATCTCATTGTAATGAGTTCCTATTTTGATCACAAGTAATTTATCTATTTATTCTTGTGTCATTGACGAAACTTTTTACTACAGAGTCTATGTCTGAAATCATAATAACAAACAGCAGTGCAGCTAATACCGTACCCAGTGGCGCGCCAGATATTACCTGAGCTTCATCAGATTTCTCGTCATTTGCAAATTCTATCTGTTTTATGTTTTGTAGAAAATCTTTTATCCATATTCCTATCTTTCTGAAGATATTATGCTTTCTATTTTTTTTTCTCTAATATATTATGGTCTACCTTGTCAAAGGCTTTTGCAAAATCTAGATAGACCACATTTGTGTCTTTTTCATTTATCATATATTTATGTTTTCATATTGTGCTATCAGTTAGGTTTGTGTACTTTTTCCGGACACAAAACCATGCTGACCTATATTAAACAAATTATTTTTAACCAAATGATTCATTATTTTCTATTTTATTACCCTTCCATATACTTTTATGATATGTGATGCTAGACTAACAGGTCAATAATTGCTTGCCTCTAGTCTTGATCCACTTTTGAAAATAGTGGTTAAATATGCTAATTTATGTTTAACATATATCTCGCTCATATCCACACTTTATCTTAGCAGTATTGCAAGTGGCTTCGTGATAGTGTATACAGTTTTTTTTAACAATATCGCTGGAACTCCCTCTGGCCCGGCCGGCAATCCATTGTTTATTTCGCTTATAGCTTGCACAATATCAGCTTGATTAATATCTATATCCGTTATATGTCCAATATTTTCTCTCATTTCTGTTTCATTATTCTCATTTGCAATTCTTGGCATGAATTCAGTCTAATATTTTTTCAGCTAATATGTTGTATATTTTCTTTTTTTTATTTGTTAACCGTCCTTCAATTTATAGAGGGCCTAGTTCTAATCTCCCTTAATTCATCTTTATACATAAGAGTAAAGTACTTTGGGGTTATTCTTGATACTTTGAAGTGTCCTTTTTCTAAGTCCTTTTATTAATTTTCTTTCGACTGTATATTCTTTTTTTCTGCATTTTCTATCCTACTTTTCCTTTCCATCATTTTCCATAAATTTTTCCAATCTTTGATCAATACTTCATTTATTTCTGACCATTTTATATTCTTACCATAAAAACTATATTTTCCATATTCTTCCTATCATTTGTGCTTTGTTTATCTCTGCGTTCACTTGCTTTGGAATGGACTATTGATTCTGTGACATTTTGGTCTGAAATTCCGGTGTTTTGCACTATTATTTTTTCAACATAATTCACCTCATTCACAAATATTGAATATAGGACATTGTACTTTCTTGCTGGAATGTGGTATATCTTGTTACATATTATGTTCTAATAACATATCTTTAAGCTTTTCAAACTGTCTCTTATCTTCTGCGCTACTATTACTCTCTTTTTTATGTATATATAGAACCACTTTCTTCTATCCGTTCTTTCCAATCCACAAAAGGAAAGTTAAAATCTCCGGATAGGAGTATATTCCAGTCTTTAAGATTTGTACATATATCATCTATTCTTTTTTTCATTATGTCAAACTCCTTAGTAGTTGGGGGTCTGTAAACTAAAATATTCAGAATTTTTTTCATTCAAATTCTACCTCAACCAATTCACATTATGTGTTGCTGTATTTTTCAAAGACTTTCCCTTGATTTATGTCTCTTCCATATATTGCGGTTCCCCCTTGATTCCTATTTTTTCTGTCTGCTTTATAAGTTTGGAAACCCTTTATCTGGTCATCACTGCAAGTCTCTTGGGAATACCATGTTTCACTTATATTTAATATATCTATTTTTTCAATTTGGGTTAGTTCTTCTAAGAACTCTCTTTTCCTTTTAGAGTTACTCGTGACTAAACCCTGTGCATTCATCACTATGATGGTTTGTATTTCATCCCCATTATCTAATATTGATGAGAATATGGATACTCCCATGTTTCCTTCCTGTTCTGATATGATGTTCTTTTCCTCATTTCCAGGAATTCAGCCATTAAAAA
>NC_090740.1:80121803-80124303 GCF_036898095.1 Palaemon carinicauda
TGGGGACAAATGTGTTTTCTTGGGACATGTTGGAGGGTGTATTTGTATTCAGCCACGGCAGAGAGATGTCGGTGTTGACCTCCAGACAAGGCTTCTGAGAGTCAAATAAAGGCGTGCATCAGAGGTCTGTAACATGTGCAAATGACAAATGGTGTACCTTCAAAGGAGTGATGAAAGTGACGGATATCCAAATGCACTACTGGCAATTCACAGTTAAAACTAGATTAGCCGGACTCGACATCGAACAGTTTTCTACTGAAGAAGGTCAATAGGCAGTGCCAGCAGTTGACCAGCTGCTTGAGAACTGAACCAATAGCGACGTCAATTGCATGAGTGGACAGGAGATGGACATTTGGCATTGGGAAAGTGAGAGCAGCAGAAGTGGATAGGACATTCTTTGCGTTGCAGAAGGCCGTTCCTCGAAGGGGACCACACTTCAGGTCATTTGGCTTGCTCTTCAGGAAGGCATATAAAGGGGCCATAGTTGCAGTGTTGGCTGGCAGAAATTGATGACAATAGCTTATCATGTACAATAATTCTTTCAGTGGTTTGATGGTTGAGAGTGTGGGGAAGTTCTTAACAGCAGCTACCTTCTCGGAGAAAGGGACAGCTTCAGGAGTGATGTAGTGGACTAATAACAATACTTTGTTGGCACCACAGGTACCATTGTAATAACGGACGTTACTGGCATTTTGTTGTAGCCGAGTGAGAACGATGTGTAGGTAATGGAGTTGTTCCTCTTTGGAGGAAGAGAACACAAGTATGTTTTCCATGTGGACATGGGATATAACAATGTTCACACTGAGGAGGGGTAAGTGATCTGGTTCTGTTTGCACGCCCATATGCCTGTAATCCCCAAATGAGGGCAGGGAGCCATCCTTCTTCAGGACAAAGCGTTAGGGTGATGACCATGGGCTTAAATCCTTCTGGCAAAGACCTATTTCTTCTATTTCGGTGAATCTTCGCTTAGTGGATATCAACTATCTAGAGGTGGACACTAGAATCTTATAAACACTGGGCGCGCTGTCATCTTGATATGGTGATAAATACAGTGCTTTGCAGGAACTGTGGATGTTCGGTAAAGTTCAGGATAGAAAACTTCCATGTACAATGCAATGGGGTGGGCATAGGCCTCCGTGGGCTCTGATTGAAGAGGTGTCAATGAGTACAAGTCTGCTTTGAGTAATCGTCTACGCCCTACATCAACCATGAGGTAGAAATGAGCGTGGAAATCTGCACCGAGCAAGGGTTATGTTACGTTGGCAATGAGGAATTTCCTATGGTATCTGGTATTCCAAAATGTGTGGATGGGGATCTCAGATGTATTGGTAGCTGCAAGGCGAACATCATTGAACTGAGAATCACTATGTCATGTCCTGGAGAGGGACTTTAGTAGAAAAGAACGACAAGCATGTGTGTCTACCAAAAACCAAAATACCATACATGCATCATGTAAAAAAAAAAAAAAAAAAAAAAAAAAATAAGATTAGCGATTGAGGAGGTAACCCACATAAGTGATGGCCTACTTACCTTATTTTTGGCCATTGACGACAGTTGGCACATTTCTTTGCAGCAGTCCTGAATCTATATAGGTAGTAACAGAACTAGAACTGATAGGCGCCAGTAAGTGGCTAGTGGGCTCATTTTTGTGTCATGAGCGATGGGTGGGATAATTGGTTGGGCACCTTTGTTGCCACTCTGGTACATCACAGGCCAGGCATCTGAGTTTTACAGTGTTCACGTCAGCTTTGGTTAGTGTTGAGTAGTTGTCCCCTTTATCAGGATTTGGAAGCAATGATGAAGTCTTGAAGGTGATGAACTAACTGTCCATAAGGGCATTGATTTTTATCATCAGGTCCCTCATGGGCAAGGTATCCATATTGGAAATGGCGGTGCATTCAGATTCTGGTAGGTGCCATACCTAAGGAATATGAAGTAGGTTTACTTTACAAGGAGAGCCGTCTGCAGCAGGTTGCAAGGAAGCAATACTGGTCTTTTATTTTAGAACGAGAGAAGCCTATCGGTTCCCCGATGGGTATATAGAGAGCTGAAAATAATTGGCTATATGGGTTGTTGGTAATGGTGAGTACAACTCCAGGATGTATTTTATGGTCACAAAGCCAATCGGAGATTCTTGGGAGAGTGTCTTCGGGATCGTCGCAAAAACATAGTATGCTTTGATGCTCGAGGAGCTCATGCCAGTAATTTCTGTCAACCAAGTAGTCTTTTATGTATTAAAAAGTTTGATATCGAATACAATTGGATCATAATTCATTCAGTAGAACTTCATTTTCAACTATATCCAAAGAAACATTAAGATCATGTTATGATAAAATGCCACATTTTTTAGTTTCCATCCATCATTTTCAGCATATCATTTACAGCATAAGAGAGCGGTTTCAGTAGAGTATAATTTTCTGTAAGCAGACTGGTTGTCTGACAAAGCCTATACTTCTACTAAGTGACTATTTAGTTGTGCAAGAATTACGCAGTCTAGCAT
>NC_090740.1:80129303-80151803 GCF_036898095.1 Palaemon carinicauda
AGCCATTATTCTAGGTCAACAGCAAACAACGAAAAAAAAAAAAAGAATTTTCTTAGTATTTGACACGAACAATCATAAAATATAATTTTTCCTCAAAGACATCATTGAATTAATGTTAAAATACCTTTCAGCCATATTATCTGCCATTACTCTCAATTATTACTTACCTCTATCTTTCTTTTGATCGGATGAGCATCTTCTTCACCCAAGAAAATGAGAAGAACATTTTAAATATTTGTTCTATTACTGCATTCACCAGAGGCTGGGAATTTTTATTATAGTATGCGTAAATTTATTTATCAACTTATTTGTTAATACTTCACAGATTGTGAAGCGTCCAGGTTTCTATCAATTTGGCTGAGTAATTCGCCTCATATTATTATGTGTTTAATTAGAGAAATACAACCAAGACATATCAGAATAAGTTTCACATACGTGAAATCATGATTATGATTTAAATAGCTCCAAATCACTTTAAAAAAGCTTGCCAGTCACAAAATAGATAAGGTAAGAAAGGTAGTGTGAATAATATTGGGAAAAGGCTTGAGTTATTCGAAAAGGTAAATTGGGAATAAATTCAAGGATTTGAATCTGAATCCTTTTCGGGGAGGATTGTGGAAGTTTATTTCGAATGTCATAAACTGATACAACATTGTTAATTCTTTGCGGAGCATATGAGAACTATGGAGTGATGGAGTAAAATAAACACAAAACTTTCCTCCTTCCTGTATGGACAAACACCTTTTAAAGGCAAAGGCGACTCACTACAGAGTATTTGATATATCAAAAGACCCTAAGATGAATGAGAATCGTGAAGTTTTCTACTAAAAAATACTTACATTCCATGTTCGAATAATACGGTAAATCCAGTTTCATAAACGCTCATATAATGTATTTTTTTTTTATCTCGCACCCTCTCCGCACTGATAATAGAACAACCTATTTAAACTTGCCATCGCATTTTTTCTATTGTTCAAGTTTTTGTAATAAAATTCCTCTCAACTGCTGCGTATAAGCTGATTATCTGTTGAATAAACTTGACTTGCATTCACCTCACCCCTCTGTTAGAACCTAACAGTTTCCTTGCCAAAGTCCATTATTTTCTAGATAACCTTTATCGTAATTTTCTCATGGTTTCTTTTCATACGAAATAATATGATATTTAATAAGCTTAGTTAAGTGTGAAACACTTTTTTAATTACGGGATTATTATTTTGCTTTAGGAATCCTTTCTGTTGTCCTCTTTATGATATCAATAGTATAATTTATTTAATTTGTTGATGATATTCTTATAAGATATATAGGATAGCGAAGCAGGACGATTTGGTTTAACATGGCAATATGCTCCTTATTCAAGTTATAAACAGAACCTAATTCCTCGAGGGAAAAGATGGCTGGTTTAGACATTTGAGATGACTCCCCCTAAATGCAAATCCCAGAGTCACCTGAAACTAGTTTGAGTGCACTCCCCAGTCACTTGAAACTAGTTTCACATAAATCACCTGTCACTTGAAACTAAATTGACAGCACTCCCTGTGAGGTTGAAATGGCTAGAATCTTGAATGCTCAAAATATAAACAATAGGCAAGTAACTAGATTATTATTACAACCAAGGTCCTTTAAATTTAGTGGGAGAGGTCAGCTCAACAGCAAGCGAAAATACGTTCCCTCTGCGCATGACGTCACGCTACAAGCAGTGTCCCCTGACAACACTGACTTTGACAGTACATGTAGTAACACGATGCAAGGATACCTTTCCAAAAATACTTCTTGAGGTATGAATATTTTTATCTTGTACTTAAAATACAGATTTTCCTTATGATAGACCATAAATTAAAGTTTCATAACAATCATCCAATTTTCGGAGATCGTGGCCGAGGATTGACCGACTAGGGGTAGACTTACTTAATCTCTGTCACATTTATTAACTTCAAGCAACCAATCCCTACTTTTGTGCTGTGTTTGGATACCATAGTAATAGCAAAAAACTGATCTTGAGCAAAGCGAAAAATCTATTTTTGGGTGAGATGGTCATGTCGTCCTGATGGAAGGTTCCTAATGGTAGCTTCCTAAGGGATATATGTAACTTCAGTGATATTCCCAGTGTTTACCTTTAGGTCTCCACAATTCTAACTCATGGCCCGGATATCCTTAAATTTCTCTCAAGGATATCAAGGGACGTATTCTTGACACGCCACATGGCAATCTTCACCCCAAATAGCTTTTACGCTTTGAGGGGGAAAGTGGCAAAATTAGAAGGGAAGCCATATCAAGGTTACCCTACCTCCCATACTACTATTGAATATCAATATGGTGCCATATCCAAGATGGTGGACATTCCGTGTAGCGTTGATCATGGTGCTACAGATACAGTACTTTTGGGAGGTATTTTGCGAAGGCCTTTTCTATTGAAAAGGAGGGTGGGTCCATCAGGACGACATGGCCATCTCACCCAAAAAGAGATTTTGAGCAAATGCTCGGCCATGTCGTCCTGATGGAAGCATACCAGAGCATTAATCTATCTGTGGATTTTCATCAGTGCCTTAACCTTGGAAAAAAATTTTTATGGTCATCTGGACGATTTGAGTCAAATGACGTTACCGTTATCCGCCATTATCACTAATCATAAACAATGTTAGTGCTTCCTGCCCCCTACAAGGAAGAGTCATACTAGACGATAGAATAAGGGCCTCAAGGTTAGCATATATTATATTAACAAACATGAGTATTCACTGAGTATACAAACGGTCTCACGGTTTGTATATGTTGTAGGAACAATATTAGTGTCCATCATATCTATTGCTTGTAAGCATATCCAAATTGCCCGGCGAATTAGGACGCAATTACATTCTAATATTCATTTATTTCTAATAAATGACTAATTGAAAAAAGAGTGAAACAAATGTATCATGATAAAGGAATTATACATGCAACGTATGCAAAAATTAACTTTCCTTTTTGAGAGGGAAAAAATCATGAGTGCCACTCTAAGACTGAACATTTTTTAATAAATATTTCCTTTATGTGAATGTTGCATCCTATCAACACTGTGCACAATGTACACACGGCACATGTGTTTATCTGTATAATTCTACACCTGAGATTTTGAACAGAATTAGTGTCACCACGGAAACACTCATTTAGAAGGTATCACACTAACAGTGTTGTCACCCCTTCCCCCTAATTGATAGTCCCAATGAATTAACTGTTCATCGCAGTAATCAGACAGCAAGTTCTAATACAATACCTGCTTCCACCACATAATGCTTCAGTTCATGGACCTTCTTAGCATAGTGTTTATGGAACACACTGGATGATCCCCATCCAGTACATGAGTGAGGACGTTTAAGGTCCCAATCAATTAACTGTTTAAGGCAGTAATTAGGGGGCAGGTTTCAATACACTACCTGGCGCCACCACATAGTGCTTTAGTTCAGGGACCTGCTTAGCATAGTGTTTGTAAAATACTCTAGATGATTTCCATCCAGTATATGAGCGAAGACGCTCAAAGTCCATATACTGAAAGAAGTTCTGTGTTGAAGCAATTTTCCTCGGATCATGACCTGCGGGAGTACGGTCAGGATTTGCTCTGCGAATAAAGTAGGTGAGCTTCGCCCTCAGTTGTTATAGGGTTAAGATTGATCCAGAGGTTTCTTCTTTAAAGAGCTGTCCTCCCCTGAATTCTAAGGGTTCTATGAAGATAGACCTTTAGACACTCTACTGGACATAGAGAGACATCTTCCTTCTGAGGGCAGATTCTCTAAGGACCTCAAATTTTTGTGGGTAGCTCATTCTTAGCGAGAAAGGTTGGATCAGGATAGAGATTTAGTTCTACCCTTTCTGTGAACTGAATGTAGCCCTCATTTCTAGATAGGGTTACTATTTCACTAAGTCTAGCCCCAGAGGCAATAGCGAACCGAAAAATAACCTTTTGGGTTAGATCCTTGAGGGAACAATCTTCATTGTTCACAGATGGGGCATAATGAAGGACCTTGTCCAAAGACATTTAAATGGGCTTTGGAGGTGCTGCACGCCTAAGCCTTGCGCATGCCTTCGGAATCTTATCAAAGATTTCATTCGCCAAATCCACTTGGATGGCATATAGCAGAGGTCTAGTCAAAACTGACTTACACGTAGTCATCGTGTTAGCCGCCAGACCTTGATTATGAAGGTGGACAAAGAAGGACAGGCAGAAGTTCATTGGATTTTTTTCGGCCCTTTCGCTTTTACAAAAGCAACCAACTTCTTCCAAGATGACTCATATTGTCTTCTAGTTGACTTAGATTTGTATTCTTCTAGGAATCCTATATTATATTCTGAGATCCCAAATCTTTTCCTAACTGCTAGGGCAAGAAATTCATGAAATGAAAGGTTTGGGCTCTCTGTGATAAATCGAAGGCAATTAACTACTGTATCACTTCAATGTTCCAGATCAGCCTATGGAGGTCTGATATGCGTGGAGAGTTTCATCAACAACGACAGGACTAACATGGTCATGTATAGAACTTACCGAGTTCCTTGAATTTTTCTCTGATGGGAGTGAGCACCCCATTCTTCCGACTAGGCATCCATGCGGATGATCTTCAACAATCGAGGTAGTTGCAAGGGCACGATCTTCAATAGGCTTTCGGTCTTTGATCGACGTTAGGGAAGCAATTGAGGAAAGACCGATATCGGTCCTTTTAGATCTCTTCGAATTTTTTATGCGTATTTTCTCCAGACTCTTAACGCATCTTTCAGCTGTGCTCTTAGCACTGGGTCTGTCATTATTGCTAACTGGAGAGAGCTCAGAACTCTTCTTTGTTAGTGTCTTGGATTCCTGACAAACTACCATAGTCTCTTGACTGACCTTGTGATCTCCTTTCACATCTCTAAGGGAAAGGAGAGCTGGAGTGACCTCGGGTTTCGATAGTTTTTTAACCATTGAAGCCTTTGAGCTGACGAGAATCGAGACTTTTTGGTGCTGATTTTGCATCCCCGATGTTCCCGGAACCGGATTACTTCCTTGGATGCTCATAGACCAGCCGCTTTGGGTGCTGCCCACACCAGCCTTTCGTCCAGGTACATTGTTACCTGAACCAGTGCTAGGCTTGGTTTTTGCGTGACCCTGTCCTCCAATTTCGTGAAGATACTTAGGACTATGTTTAGTCTGACAAGTATCAGTTCTTAGACATACGTTATCCTCTGTAACTTGAATCCTAGGTAGGAGGGGAGGGGGTGACTGACTGGAAGCTGCCGATAAGCATCTTTCAGGTCTAACAAGACTGTGAACACCCTTTTTTGAAATAGGGTCCCTATGTTCAGAAGGATTAACATTCTGCACTTGCTGTTTTATTTGAACTTGTTGAGTGGC
The DNA here is from genome assembly GCF_036898095.1 of Palaemon carinicauda. Classification (NCBI taxonomy): domain Eukaryota; kingdom Metazoa; phylum Arthropoda; class Malacostraca; order Decapoda; family Palaemonidae; genus Palaemon; species Palaemon carinicauda. The sequence goes on from NC_090740.1 coordinate 80,134,657, forward strand.
AACAAGTCCAGAATGACTGAGTTTTCTTGATTCCCTCTTGTGAACACCAAACAGCCTTCCCTGGAATTCAATGGACTAGGCTTTCCTTATTACCTGTATGCTTTATAGCTCTAAGGTATACTCTTCCAAGACGGGGTTGGGTGTAGGAAGAGTTGAGGAAATAATGGTAGAGGCATGTGTATTTTCCATCCTAGTCACATCCTGATTAGGCCTTGGACCCTAGGATCGAATGTCCCACGATCCTGAAGGAGCCTCCACCCTACCAGAAGCCTCTGATTGCTTCGATTGATCAGAAAATTTATATCTTCAACAGCTTGCCTGTTGCACCACGGTCCTCGAAACTGTAGGATGTTGTTGAACAGCCCGAGGAAAATTTCTAGATTTTCTCGTCTTCCTCATAGGTTGGGAACCCACATCCGCGGAAGACTTTTTCTTTGAAGAGATGCCCCACTTCTGGAGAAGTTCCATATTCTCCGTGGTGGCATTCTTAATGACCTCTCTGACTAACTCGTTTGGAAAGAGGTCTCTACCCCAGATGTTAGAAGATATTAGGTTCCTTGTTTCATGTTTTGCTGTTGCAGCCGCAAACACAAACTCCCTACAGGCTCCCCTAGCCTTCATAAAAGCATAAAGGTCTTTTAATAAGGTGGCCATATGCATTTTGGCCAAGACCATTAGCATGTCTTGGGTATCTTGATGGGCTGAACACAACTCCATGGAATTCTGTAAGGATAGGGAGGCTGGAAGTCTCTCCTTTGTCTCTTGTTCTTTATGCAGGAGACGCTCAGAAAGTTTAGGGAGATTCTCGCTAAATTTTCGTCCAGCAACATCCGCGTCTAGTTTCCTTATTGAAAACATTAAATGAACTTCCTTCCAATCTTTCTTCTACATGGGAAAGGCTAGTGATAGAGGCTTGCACTCCTCGAGTACAGGATATGGTTTGCCTGCTTCCACTGCCTTAGAAACAGATTAAGATGCCTTCTACGTAAAGGGGGATGATTTTGAAGCAGGAGCAAGAAAGGTAAAGTGTCTGTTACTTAGTGTGAACACTTTTGACTCTGAGTAACCCGCCTTTCAGAGGCTATTTGACAAGACAGCCTGTGCCTTATCATGGTCGAGAATCAGGACCTCCCTTGGTTCTGTTTCTTTTCCTGACGTCAGTTCATGCTTCAGTCGAATGAAGCATTTAGGGAAAGCGTTATAGCTTGGCCAAAAGTAAATTTCGTCTAAAGGAACGGCACCCGTCTTCTCCGAGATGTAGAGTTTGCCATCTAAAATTGGCAACAGCTCCACATACCTCCAAGGATTGGTTTTGGAGCATGGCAGAAGGTCTTGATTCATAGGTGTAGAACATAGCACCACCAGTGCAGCTACGTTCTGAATAACGGCGTTTTACTAAGGGTGAAGTCAAACACTCTTCCTCTGTGGTGTTCATATATTCCATCAAAGCGAGCGAGGTTTGACACTGCAAACAAAAGCAGCAATAAATATATAAAATAAATAATGTAAATATTCATGTAAAACAATATATATACTGTAAATATCATATATATACAAAATAATATAAATGGTGTAAAATACAATACAGTAATTCCACAGGTAAGATTCACTTAACATTCAGCCTCCTAGCTAACAGCAACACCAGTCACATAATACTATGATGAGTACACTGGGCAGCTCAGCACATCACAAATACTGCAGAACCGCAGCATGCAGAAATTCCATGTGCTTTCCAGAGCCTGCCCACGTTGAAATAACAAAGGCGCCAAGGCGGGCATAAATCGGGGCCTTTTGGGCAGATGCCAACAATGACAATACAATATTTTTCAGTACCAACTCAATACTTCTTTTTCATACAACAAAGTAAACAAAAAATGTATACAGTTTTCCATTCAATAGAAATATTCAATTAAAAATAGTGCACATATGTGTATAATTAAATTACAAAACAAACATCAGGCAATCCCGACGCTCGCTTATCCCCTCATCCTTATCATCAACAAAGAAAACGTGTAGCGCCAACTTAACTAAAAACGTAAAACGCTGTGGAATACCCTACACTAGTTCTTTTTTATGACCCTTGGGGAGCGACAAATGGGCCTTCACAGAGCTCTTTCTTGAAACTCGCTTCCTCCTTTTCACCTTGTACGTGAAAGATTTCCATTAGACCTTTCATATGCGCCAGAAGCTGGGGCATTTCTTGTAATAGAGGGGTAGAAGGTGAAAATGTCGAGGTTGACGGCTTTAGAGCCGGCACAGACGGAAGCAAGTCCGACATGACATTGTCCACCTCTTCTAGTGAGGGCTTCTGGCCCTCTGTCCCAAAGATTATCTGGATGTAGGGAGGTGCGAACCTTGCCTGGGGCACCACTATTTCCTTACTTGCTTTCGGGAATAGTAAGCTATGCATCCTATCATTAGGTAGTTATGGTCCCAGAGAGATCTTTTGGAACTCTCTTACCTAGTTGTGTAGTTTCTTACGAGCTGCATCCTTAAACTCAGTTGGCTTGGGATTATCAAAACCCTCGGACACTAAGGTCCGACAATTATTGCAAGCTCAGTGGTTCCAATAATACAGGGATTCGGAAATAATATTGCAGGGGACATAAAACCTGCATGTATTATAACCATAAAAGTACTTACTCTTAATGTTGAAGAAGACTGCAACACATGTCATCTGGGGTTCCTCCTGTAAAGAAAGGAAAGCAGAATGAGTATACAATTGATTATGTCACTGATAAGCAATATGTAAAAGTCATCTTTTAACTAAAGTAGCTTAGGATAGTAAGCTAGAAAGGGATAGTGGGAGACACATACTTGTGTATCCCTTGCAAGAAATGGCTGTTACCTCACTCAGTACTAACTAGAAGGAGTTTCCTTTTTCAAGGAAATTCAAACAAGGGTTTCTAACCCCTAGGGATAGAAAAGTCTACAATTTCACTGCCCCTTTTAGTATTTAACACTGTGGGGTAAAGTTAACTGATCTCTAATCAGAGTATTGAAGGAATTCTTTTCTTTCAATATAGGATCGGTCTCAGCAAAAGCCCGAAGGGTACCAAAGAAATATAAGAAATGACTACTGTATCATTATGCTTTAGTTTTCTGTGTGCAGTATATTTTATAGTTCCGACAGTGTGCTGCCAATGTGGCTAAAATCTGACGGTACGGTCCAGCCGGCATGATGTCAACAGGACTAGGAAATATAAAAGAAATATATTTGTGTATCCTACCAGCTCATTTCCTGTGGCCTTCCCTTTCAATATTAAATTATAGAGTTTCCTGACCATGGAAACTCAAGGATAAGGGTTTTAACCTTTAAGGATAGAAAATATACTACCACTAGCCATTTAATTTATCTAATATTGTAGGGTAGACTATAAACTGATTTCTAATCAGAATATTGAAGAAATTCTATTCTTTCAATACAGGATTGGTCTCAACAGACACATGGGCAAGGATACCAAAGATATATTGGAAGATAACTACTAGTATAATATATACAATAGTTTTCTATTTGCAATATATCCTATACTGCAAATATACTGACTACTGTATAAACTTATACTGTAATACAGCCGACATATTGCTGGCCTATCTAGTCCCTGGCGGCACAGCCCGGGTAGCGTACAAGCTAAAAGAAAGAGAGACCGCATGGAGCAAAGGACTGCCTTATTACTTTGTATGTATACACTAAATAAGGATGTAAATATTTAGTTTTATTGCCTTTTTCCAGAAAGAAGGTTCAAATGGAAGGGGAGAATGTATCATTCAAGCTTCCATCCAGCCACCAGTACCATTGCCGGCAAGGTCCAGCCAGCACATGGCCGGCAGGCTAGCACCCGGCAGTACTGGTACAGTCGGAATACCAGCGGCTGAGTCAGCACGCAATTGGAAATGGAGAACGTATCATTCAGGCTTCCATCCAGCCACCAGTACCATTGCCGGCAAGGTCCAGCTGGCTCATGGCCGGCAGGCTAGCACCCGGCAGTACAGGTACAGTAGTCATACCGCTGGCTGATTCAGCACCTGTCTGTGCCGGTCCGGCGGTCCCAGGCAATACGGTAGCACTTGTGTCCGGCAGTCCAAGGGAGGACTGATGAACCTTCGTTACAGAAGAGACTTCCATCAATAGCCATCATGTTTGGCAGCAGCCGCCAGCTGCTGATAGCCGTCATAGCCACCGGCAGTTGTAATACCGGCAGTAAAAGTAACATGGCCGCCGGCGATCGACATGGTTGCCGGCAGCTGTCCTAGCCGCCGTCAACCAGGCTGAAGAGTATGAGTCCGGCTGGCCCCACAATCTGCCGGCAATCGAAGAGATTGCAGGACTACGGCTCAAAGAGATACGATGGCTAGGCCCTCACTAAAGGACGAAGGGGGAGGAAAAAAGGGTCCTGTATGCAGTGTGGAAGGAGCCGGCAAGGTTGCCGGTCCTATCACTCCCTGAAGAAATTTTATTTCAGTATTGACGTCATCCTAGGAGACAGGAGAATCTCTATTCTCCAACCTAGGGTCTGCCAATACAGTTAAGGGGACAGCGGCAGTGCCGCATCTTTTCAACAAGGGAAAAACAGAGTTCCAGTGCCGTCGCCATCCTAGGCAGCAGAAGAATGTCTATTCTTCAGCCTAGGGACTGCGAGCACAGGACTAGTCTTCTAGACAGCAGGGAGAAGGTGGCGGCATCATACAACCACTTCAAATGCGGCCTAGGGAGGGCTAGCCTCCTATGCCGGCCGCCTGGCTGGTATGGGAATGACTATTCACCCTGATGACCGGCCGTCGGCACAAGACTAAATACTCTGAGGTTCTGACCGAATCCCAAAGCCTGCTATTTACTGCTATGGGAAAGGACAGAAAAACGCTGGGTTATTCATGCCTGAATAAAAACTCGAGGCACGACCCACCAGGGTTGTAGCGCAAGGCTACGCTCAAGGGAGGAGGGATTACCCTTAAATCTGCACTGGAGACATGTAATGGTTTATAATAATTCTAGGAGATATCCATCTCCACCTGAATAGATTGAACATTAAACGAGGGTAAACGGGGAAATGTCTGAAAGTATACCAGATCGCCTAGGTTAGGTTACCTAAGTAAGACGATATCTCGGTTACCTAAATCACTGAAACTCTAACTTAGACGATCGACATAGAACAAGGAAATTATGCATATTACAAATATAATTTGCCTAAATAGCTTTCATAATAAATTAATTAATGCTATTTAAACCGGGAAGTCGTTCTGCAAACTAAATAACACATGCCTAACAAACGACAGCTCCCATGGCGCCTCTGTTAACAGGCCTAGCTCCAAAGCACACTAAATTACTTTAATTTCACTGTGAAACAGGAGCTAAAATATACTCATTGTAAAGACCCAATACTCAACTTTCCAGAGGCGAAAGAAGATGGAGATTGCATAATAATGATCCTTGAAAATCGATCGAAAAAGTTAGATCAACAGGGAACACCACCAAGCGAAATCTGCCATCTTGGATATGGCGCCATATTGATACTCAATAGTAGTATGGGAGGTAGGGTAACCTTGATACGGCTCCCCTTCTAATTTTGCCTCTTTCTCCCTCAGAGTGAAGATTGCCATGTGGTGGGTCAAGAATACGTCCCTTAATATTATGCGATGTCCTTGATAGAAATTTAAGAATATTTGCGCTAGAAGTTAGAATTCTGGAGACCTAAAGGTAAATTCTCTGTGAATAACACTGTAGTTACATATATCCCTTATGAAGCTACCATTAGGAACCTTCCATCAGGACGACATGGCTGAGCCCAAAAAGACCATTAATATGGGTATTTGGTATTTTAGTTTCCCAAAAGAAGAAAATACAAAAAAGAAATTGTTTGTGCTTTGAAATGCGCAGATGATGTCAACTGGATGTATGCTCTAGTTTGTTCAGTCCATTAACAGAGGACTATGCAGATGACGTTGAAAATTTACTTTTCCAAATAAAGATAATAGCTGACCTTTCGCTATTGTGTAAAGAAAATTCATTAGGACTATCTTATCTGTATTCCTTATTGGTTATTATTATTATTATTATTATTATTATTATTATTATTATTATTATTATTATTATTATTATTATTAATATTATTATTATTATTAACCAAGCAATAATCGCAATTGTGAATGCAAAATGTTGAAAGCCAAAGTGAGCCTCCAACAGTGAAAGAAATCCAGCGAAATTCTCCATTTTACATAACATTTCCTGGGCTGTCGTTTTGAGACCTCGCTTTATGGATTGTGCATATTTTCACTCTTCTTTTTTAGCGACCTAAATTTTCAAAATTCTCGATTAGTTGGCAGCAGTATCATTATATGTTGAAGAGTTTTATGCCTGGAAATTAAGTTTCCAGAAATAAATGTTACAAGTATTTCCGAACTTTAAACGTCAGTGGCTAAAATCTATTTTTTTTTTTTTTTACTTCAATTATTCATAAAAATGAAAATGTTTTTTCTTCGCATATTTTCTAGACACTTCTCATGGATGTTGATATTAGTCGTAGATATACGCGGAAATAATATTTATTTTTCTTTTTGCAGACAGAAAATTGATCGTGTCATTTGGAATCAAATTAAAAGGCATCATTCTGGTCAGCCATCTTATGAGCATAATATTTCATTATATTTTGGGAAATACCAAACATAGAAAATGTACTTATATTTTTTAATGTTTAAGTACATTCATAGTATATTTCATTTGTCTACCACCAATAATAAAGCCATTAGGATATATATATATATATATATATATATATATATATATATATATATATATATATATATATATATATATATATATATATATATATATATATATATATATATATATATATACATATATATATTTTTTTTCTTTTTACTTCTATAAATGGCGTCACAGCTGTTATATCATTATACCACGTCGACAAAATGTTTGGAATCCTATTTAACATAACCCATGTAAATTTCTAAATATCAAATACTTTTCCGATTTTTTTTTATTTTGCTTTTGGTTTGGCACTCACTTAAAGATAACAGCGGACAATTTTAATTTTATAGTCTAATGTAATTTACTTTTCATAATCTAGGTGTCACAGACGGTAAAATGTTTTAGGAAAATAGAGTCGAAGGGTAGAAATGTATTATGCGGGTTTTTTTTGGCAAATTACTGAAGTTGTAACTTAAAAATAGGTAAAGAAAAATTTGGCTCAGCATCTTCCTTCAGTGAACGTTGATTTTTGGATGTTTCAATTCCCAGGAGTTAGTACTTCTTGTTATCAGTATTGTCCTCTGCCTTAGAATGGACTGAATAAATTAGAGCAAGCTTCCAATTAACATCGTCTGCGCGTTTGCAAGCATGCACCATTTCTTCCTCGTTTATTTTTTTTTACTTTGGGGAAACTGAAATATTGAATACCCATATTAGTGGTCTTTTTGCCATCATTATGGCATCCAAATACAGCACAAACGGAAGGCATGGCTGCTGGATGTTAATAATAATATTGTATATACCCTTTAGTCAGGTCAAACCTCGGCCACCGTCTGCGAAAATTGATGTCACCAAAACTAAACCCCCATGGGCATAGCACACTGATGAGCCGACCTCTCTGAGTATATTTAAAGGACCTTGATTACAACATTTCAACTTTTTATGAACAACAAGATGGAAATAAAACTCCGACTTCATTCTCTGAAGACACAATTTCATTGACTATAATTTATTTTGGTTTATTTATGTGCCATGTATAATTCAGACCAAACTAGGCCCACACAAATATGTGCAAATGATGGAATATTCCAATGAGTGAACGAAACAAATCCGTCTCCTTTAATGTCCCTAACTAGAAGCGTTTCGTTGGTGCTCTGGATTTTTATTTTTCCAGGATGGATCTGATTTTTCTTTAAATTTCATGCTTCCCCCACCGCTTTTACAGTTGTCTCTGATGACAAAAGACACAAGCTCTTTTTTTTTCTTGATTTTTTTCCCATGTCGTTTCCTAAATGTTCAGGGCACGTATTTTACAACAAATACTCTTCCACTTCCTTTTTATTTTCATTTTTATTTATTTATTTTTTTTTTTTTTTTGAGGGGGAGAACATCAGTGCAATGCGACGGTTGAGCAATTTCAAACTAGGTTCATTGACCAGATGTATCATTTCAAAGTAGCGGAGAGTAGTCTGAAGTTAGTTTCAAGTGACTGGGGAAGTTCGGAAAAGGGGAGTTATTTGAACTGCCTATGCCGGTTACCGTAGCCTTTACGGAAATATGGCTACAAAGGAGAGGTATAACAAGCATACACAAAATATACTATATAAACTGAAGTTGTCATGTCGGTTCAACTATGCATAATACGGTATATCTAAATATTTCGGTTCCTTCCTTTTTCTTTCCGTAAAGTTTTATTTCTATTATATCAAAGATAGAAGGCTGGCAATTATAATCCCCAACTTGAAAATGTCACTGGTAAATCCATGTTATTAAGTTTGATTGTTTTTATAATCTTAGGTTCAAAGAATTCCACGTGGAGATCATCTGCACAATGGGGAATTCAGGCTGTACATGTCACAACTGAACTTTTGGATTGCATGAATATATTTTTTTTTTTTTACCCAGGAAATCTAGAGCATCATTTATCAAGACCTTCAAAAATAATGAGTCTACGTCCAGACCTATTTGGAATATTTACATTAATTAAAAAAAAAAAATAAACAAAAAAAATAGTTTCCTTGTGTGAGTTTTAAAGTTTCTAGGGAGGAAGGTATGAAGACTTCTAGATTCTCCAAAATATCCATGAGGGTTTCCCGTTTATTATTTTTTGCCTAATCTTATGTTTAATTGAAAGAAATTCTTGTAATTCTTTTATATATATATATATATATATATATATATATATATATATATATATATATATATATATATATATGTATATATATATACAAAACATATATATATATATATATATATATATATATATATATATATATATATATATATATATATATATACAAAACACACACACATATATATATATATATATATATATATATATATATATATATATATATATATATATATATATATATATATATATATATATATAAATTTTCAAAGGTGATAACATTAAAAAGATCTTAAGGTCTACAAATGTCTGTATCCTTATCAAGAAAAGCAATCATTCTGTACCCGAAAAAGAATAACTATGAAACCTTCCAGGTAGCATATTTTTAAGTCTGAGAACGTTATTTCAGAATCTGAAATAATCAATAAAATACTTTTAAGATGAATCTTCTCTTATTCAAAAGTATTTCAGGAAATTTTGTTAATAACAACCAGATGATCAAAAGCACTTTCTTCTCCATGTTCCAAGACAAGTGAAATCTGCGAGTGATTATTTTGAAAGATCCATTAAGTTAATCTCTACTGATTGTTTCTTGATATTACTTTTTTAAAATCAGCTTCTCTAATTTATTATGCCATTTTCGGGAAATCCACATAAATATTCTTTTTATTTTGTTTGTTCTCTGTATGGATTTGTTTTATAATTGTTCATATGTATTTTTTAATGAGTACAATAGACCATATAGCGAAACCTTCTTTTTTTTATTTATTATCAATCTCAAATATACTGGAAATATTTAGGATAGGAGCCACACAAGTACCATATGCTTTATCTAATGCCAGTTGATAATTTCAACACTTAATTCACATCTTAAAATTGAGTCTAAATACTTGAGTTATTATAAGTATAGTTTTGCTACTGTTAACTTTTCTTAGATATAATAAGAGTATTTACATGAGGATTATCTATGTTAAGAAGAAAAAAACATAAGATCTTATTTCATATAGATTATTCAGAAGAAACATTGTATAGATTTTATGTTTTAATTGTATATGAAATAACTCCAAGTCACTTAAAAAAAAAGTTTAGTTATAAAATAGATACTCATATGTTGAAATAATATATTGAATATTTTATTAACTTTTTTTCAGATTTAATCATATTTAAGGAACTTATACCTAATGCAGCTCTAAATAAATTTTGGTAATAATAATGGAGAGAGAGAGAGAGAGAGAGAGAGAGAGAGAGAGAGAGAGAGAGAGAGAGAGAGAGAGAGAGAGAGAGAGAGAGAGAGAGAGATCTAAATATTATTCTGGGCAATTTGGAATCCCCTAATATAAGCTCCGCCAGTAAATCATGCTTCGGTGACTTGCCAAGATATTCATCTTCCAAACCCATCTCTCTCATGGGAGTTGGGTGATCTAGATATACACACACAATTTTACGCTTAAACATAAGAAACGTTTCCTATTTGTTCTTATCATCCCCAATCAACTATCGCTTACCAGATCTTCTAACAATATATATAGAATCAATTAAATGGATAACTGGAAAGTGTTTAAAAATGGCTTATCCTCATCTTTATATTATATAAATAACACCAATATTCAAATTAAGCTGCCTTTGAAAAAATAAATATCAGTACTTTGAACGGAATGAGAAGCACTAATGAAACTGATTGACAGTTGTAATACAATGATGTTATATAGCAACAAAAAATAAGGAGATTTTAATAGGCATTATGAAAAAACAAAAACATAAATGACATATGGAATATCTTGTTCAGTATATTTGAACATTGAATTAAAAAACTGTTAACAAATTATGTTATTCATGATGTTGGTAGGATTAAGCAAATTGAAGGATCAAAACCAGATAAATAAACAGATGATAGTTACTTGTTACTTGTTTTGGGTATAAATCCAACCCTCCACTGAAGTCGAGTGAACTACTTCTCGGGCGGGTCCATACCAATCATCTAACGAAACATTTTCATTATAACTTATACAATCGTTTGATTGTAGTATCTTCCAAACCATATGATCTTGTGAAAAGTAATGTCTTTAGTTTTTTCTTAAATTCAATTTCTCCCTTTAGGTCCTTCATTTCAGTTGGCAGTTTATTGTAATGTCTAGGTGCACAGTAGCTAAAAGCACTTTCACCAAATTTACTATTTGTTCTTGGTTCAGATAGTCTGTCACTCATGTGTCTTATGGTAATATTTGTTTCTAGTTCTAGTTTGTTTCAGGCATTCTTTTAGATATTTTGGTTCATTTTGGCTCAGTATCCTAAACGTTAGTAAGAGTAGCTTGTATTCGATTCTCGCCTTTACCGGTAACCAGTGTAATTTAATTAGTGCAGGGGTAATTCTACCCTTATTGTGTTGTCCTTTTATTAATCTAGCGGCTCTGTACTCTGAATTTTCTTCAGCTGATAATTTGATAAGCCATAGAACAGAAAGTTGCAGTAATCAATTCTTGAAAATATGTGGTGATTAATGAGTATGGCCATAGATTTTTCATTTAAGTATTTACTAATAAATGCTATGTTCCTAATATGATAGTTACAATTTCTTACCATATTATTTATATGTTCATTCATTGTCAGTCTTTCATCCATGATTACTCTAAGATTTATGACAGACTTCTTTATGTCTATGATCGATTGACCTGTTTCAATTCTTTTGAAGTATTTGATTCTTTTTAAATCTTTTTCCTTCCTAAAAATAATACATTCACTTTTATCTTCATTGAGCTTGAGCTTTTTTGTTAACATCCAAGCCATAATGTCATTCATTATTTTATATAACTTTCTTTTAGCTTCATCAACTGATGCTATTGGGAAATAGAATTGTGTATCATCAGCGTATATTTCAAACTTAACTCTGTGAGTTTCAAGTATATTTGCCAGTTCAATCGTGTAAATTTCAAACAGGGGAGGACCTAGTACACTGCTTTAAGGTACCTCTTTGATTAGTTTTCTTGTCTCAGATTTAACATTTGATATTACTACTTTAACTTTGCGGTTTTCAAGATAACTCACAAACCAGTCATATGCTCGTTCTACGATGCCCACAGCTTTAAGGTCTTCCATCAGATATGTATGTTATACAGTATCAAATGCTGTACTTAGATCAAACATCACAGGAATGCAACACTTGCCCATATGTTATAATTTCTGTTATGTAATTTTTAATCGCTAACACTGTTGTTTCTGTGGAGTAATTTTCTCTATATGCAGATTGATCATCGGGTATGGCATTAGATTGTTTCAGATGTTTCCAAGTTTATTCGTGTACAGCAGTTTCAATCATTTTCGAAAAATATGACAGATTTGATATTGGCCTATATGAACTTAAATTGTCTATATCACCTTTTCCTTTATAGATAGGCTTGATACATGGAACTTTCTCACAATCAGGGAAAACTGCCTGTGTTAGACTCATATTTACCATGTTTCGGTAGGTCTCTTGTAGTCAGGTGAATTTTTTTGCATCCTTCACATCGTCAATTGGAAATGAGTCATTTCCGCAGTATTTTTATTTTTTATTTTTTTTTTATTATTATTCTCATGTAATCACTCTGACTTAACTCTTTGAATACCCTTAGCTTACTTACACCTGTTGCTGATGTATTCCTTCGTTCTGTTGTGCCGATGTTGCGAAAACTGGAGCAGATTTGATTTATTTTTTCTTCAAAATAATCAATAAAATCATTTGCTAGGCATTTAGGACCATTAGTTATATCAGGCAATACTATTTCTGTCTTTAGACCTAATAGTTTCTTTAGGTTCTTATGTATTTTCTGTGGGTAATTTTCATTGCACACTTTATTATAATAGGCCTTTTTTTTTAACTCAGATAAGGTAATTGTAGTGATTTCTAGCTGCTTTGTAATGTTGCCAGTTTTCATTATTTTTATTTCTTTTCCATTTATCCTCCATTGTTCTTTTTCTTTTCTTTTTCTTCATGTAATTCATTATCAAACCAATTAGATTTTTCTTTAATTGGGAATTTTTTTCCGGGCACCTATTATTATAATTAGCTGCAAGTATTGTTTTACTTCTATGAGTATTGCAGTTTACAGAGGATTGTCTCTCTACTAGGGTGTGATTCTCTTCACAGTTACAGACTGGTGTTATCCCTTTTATAAACTCTAGGTTTTGTTAAATGAACTTTTTTGGATCAAAGTTGGTCTTAATTCTGCATGTGATTTCCTTCTATATTGCGTTATTTTTTCTAACATCTATTTCAAAAGACATTAACTTATGCATTGGGGATATATAGCAGTCAGGTTCAATCTCCATATCTAGTATGATGTTGTTTTTATTTACTATAACTAGATCTAGTGTATGATTAGAGTGAGCTGTTGGTTCAGACACTATGTTTTCAAGGTCGTGTTTGTCAATCAATTCTCTAAATTCATAGACATATAGGTCTACTCTGTTATCAAGATGTAGGTTGAAATCACCACATATAACTATATTTTTATTGTTGTTCAATGTATCTGGTAAGTTATCAAATTTATCTAAAAACATTCTTTTGCTTTTGCTCGGTGGTCTATAGAGTATAACTATTTGTAGATGTACATTTCTAAATATAATTTTTATATTCATATATTCAAATAAATTAACTATGATATGATGTCCTATTGTAACTTTATATGATTTCTTAATTAAGATTCCAATGCCACCATCTCTTTTGTCTTCTCTTGGTTCATGATAAAAGTTATAGATTTAGGTGTTATTTCATTTATTTTCGATCTGTCACTCATATTCCCACTCAACCAAGTTTTATTTAATAAGCATATATCCACATCTTAATCACTTACGACTTCCTTAATGATATGAATTTTATTGCCAATGGACTATAAATTTATTAGATTACATGATATTTTCTTAATCGAAGCCTTGGTCAGTAATGTTTCTGGCTCTTGTTATTTCTTGTTTATAAACTTCACAGTTTAGTCTATCATAGGATTTATGTTTTGTGTCATCATTTTTCTTTCTCACACAATCTATACATTTAACTTCAACAATACTGCAATGACCTGCTTTATGTTCTCCAGCGCACTTGGGACACGACTGTTTATTCTTGCAATTTGCTGCAATGCCCAAATTCCTAGCATTTGTAACACTGGTCGGGCATGTAATGGTCATAAACATCACATATTCTATATGTGGTACTAAGTTTATCTCCATTTTCATAGATTGCCTTACGTATCTTAGGTGTACATCTTATAATATAGTGTTTATGTTTAACCATTCTTGAATTTTCTTGCCTTATAATAGTCAGATCATCATTTTCCACAATGTGTCTTTTTAGCCACTGGTTCTTAAGCTTCAGACTTTGAATAATATCATCATCATCTTCTGGTACATTAGTAAGTTTTATCTTCGGTTTAAGTTTTCCTTTTTCAGCAACAGTGATCTTGTTTACATTACCTTGTTCCAATTCTGATTTTGGCTGCTCCAGGTTCTGTATATCAGCAAATTTTATGATCAGGTGGCCATCTTTTGTTTCACCAGTGCTTTCAACTTGAGCTTTCATATTGGTCATAATTGCTCTCTTATTATTAACTGCTGAAACGTCATCAGTTGATTTTACAATCAATGTTTTCTTTGATTTCAGCTTTTCAGAATTTGTACCAATTTTATGCTTCCTATGTATGTCCTCTTCATTCCTTTTCTTTTCATTTTTTAATTATTTCATTTCATTTCTTGATTCTTGCATCTCATCTATTACTTCTTGCTCTTATTTCTCATTTCCGTCATGCTATCCTTCATTTCTTTTATTTTATTAATCAACACCTGAACCAAATGATGGGAAATTACGACTTCTTCATCCAATAATTTTCTTTGAATGTTTGCTACGTTCTCATTGATTTTATCAGTGTAATTCCTACACTTGTAAGAAATATGTTCATTACACAATAGCCCTATAAGGGTTTGTGATAAATATTCTGTTAATCCAAAACATGCATTTTCAAAATGATACCATTTTTGACATCTATCACAACAAATTGCATCATCGGCAGCGACGGTCTTGCAGTGCCAGCACAATTCAGCATCATCAGAGTCCACGGCCTCCAAAGATCCATTCGCTGTTTTATCATTTCTTCCACAAGCACCTTCCTCCATATTGTCACTATCATATACTGATGTACTCTTCATTGTTTGTAAAAATCAATTTATTTCTTCCGCAACTGATTTTCCAGTTTCAGTCTTTCCATGAGGTTTCTTTCTAATTTTCTTAATGGTTCCTAACATTTTTGTGGTTTACACCATGTTCGAGTCCAAATGAGTCGGGAAAACCATAATTGGTAACTCTTACCTATGTCCCAGTTGATATCAACTATTAATTTGTAATTTTGCAGTATTTAGTATTCCAATGACTCTAATTCCAATTTATATAACTTAATAATGTTCGAAATCATTAACTTAACGATTTTCAATTTTAACTTGCCACTATTGTTGTTATATTTCAAAAGAGCACTTCTTCAACATGATCTCACTCCACCAAGATCTCACAATAAAGAATAACTTCAATTGCTAACAATAAAAAAAAAAAAATCAGTAAGAACATATTTATAAATAGTGTGGATGTACAGAGCTATAGTAGTAATTGGGTTATTGAAAAAGATGTCAATTAAATGCTAAACAAAATAAATAGATGATAGTAAAGAATAACTTGAATTGTAAAAAATAAAAAATAGAAATTTAGTTTAGTAACAAAATATTTATAAATAGTGTGGATGTACAGAGCTATAATAGTAATTAAGTTATTAAAAAAAGTGGCAGTTAAATGTTAAACCTTTCATAATCACCATCTCTTCCTACCCATATTGAAGCAATGGCCCTCGGTTAGATTTTGCCCCTCTTCTCCATGTAGGGCTTGTAAAATCAAATATTATCCATTCACAATCTCCTAGTTCAAGTTTCAGAGTCCTCCTCCATGTAGGCCTGGGTCTCCCAACTCTTCTAGTGCCTTGTGGAACCCAGTTGAAACTTTGGTGAACTAATCTCTCATGGGGATTGCAAAGAGCATGCCCAAACAATCTTCATCTACCCCTCACCTTGATCTCATCCACATTAGGATCTCAAGTAATCTATCTTATAGTTTCATTTATAATCCTGTCCTGACATTAAGTCCAAATAATCATCCGAGGCCTTTGTTCTCAAATCTGCAAAATCTGTTGGATATTGTTTCATTGTCCTACCACAACTCATGCCCAACCAATAACACAGATCTCACTGAACTAATATATAGCCTTATTGAAAATATATATCGAAATGAACTAAAACAAACGGCATTATATATATATATATATATATATATATATATATATATATATATATATATATATATATATATATATATATATATATATATATATATATATATATATATATATATATATATATATATATATATATATATATATATATATATATATATATATATATATATATATATATGATCAGTCGCCAAGTATTCAGAAGACGTTCCTGGAAAAAGTACACAAACTCACCCTAGTGCTAGAGGAAATGGGCAATCCATTTACAGAAGAGACAGATGATCTTTTAAAGCTAGATACAAATGACATTGTAGATCCTTCTACTGCTCAACTAGTAGCAATGCATCATGAGAGAGGAAAAGAACAGTTAGAAACATTCATGGAGAAGTTGCAGTCTGATAGAGATTTCTTCTACAAGCCAATCAAAAGAACAATACTCGCTTCTTCAAAACTGGGCCAGAGTCATCCAAAGTATCTGAGACTAAAGTACTTAAGGAAGACTGTCAACTGTTTTATCGCCTGTTTATCTCCTGTCAAGCAAGAGGATGTGACCTACAAGAATTTTTCAGACAGGAGAACCAGCCTGACCCTCCTTCACTCAGCAAGAAAGGTATCCTACGCGCATGTACTAAGGCTGATTTGGTGGGTGTTATCCAGGTGAAAGTGAGACTGCCTGAGTCAAAGCCAGACTCGGATGTCCTCATTGTGGATGGTTCATCACTGGTAAATGCAGTTGTACCAAAGACATCAAAGACATTTGAAGAATATGCCACGAAGGACATCCTCCCCAAAATAGAAATGTACAGTAGAAAACACAAGAGAACAGACATCATCTTTGATGTATATCATAAGTCAAGTCTGAAGTCAGAAGCTAGATCAAAAAGAGGAAAAGCTATCAGGAGGAGAGTTACTGAAAAGAGTAAAACGCTTACAAACTGGAAGAGTTTCCTCCGCAACAGTGCTAACAAGACAGAGCTCTTTCACTTTCTTGCTGATGCAGTAGCTAAAATGACTA
>NC_090740.1:80161803-80164303 GCF_036898095.1 Palaemon carinicauda
TTCTGCCAAGTGATATTAAAAGTGGACTGCGTACACGACAAGTACCCAAAGTTTTTCATCATAGATAACCATACTGCACTCCAAAACCTTATTATTATTATTATTATTATTATTATTATTATTATTATTATTATTATTATTATTATTATTATTATTATTATTATTATTATTATTATTATGAAGGAATTGCTTGGGCATACAGTTTGGATGGTACAATTTTTGCTGTAGAAAAAAAAACCGCAAGTGGAGGGGATGGTAGATGAGTCAGGATAAATTCCTCTGAGAGTGTTTATAAGATAGGATGGGAAGAAGATAAAGTGAGCAGTCACGCCTAGATTTACAATTTGCATAGGATAGGTACGACCCATTCATAAATGAAACGGATACGGAAACGAGACAGTATAGTGCCAATGGAATTAATAGCAGCAATGATAACTTGGATCATAACTATGCAAAATATAAGTCATTTTCTGGGTGAAGATAACTAGTTTGAATGTTAATTGACTACACAGTAAAGCCAAATATGGTATACTTGAAGTTGTGCAAGGTTTCGACTATATTTGTTTATCTGAAACCACGTGTCATCATACCGACGAGGACTTATTTCCTGGTACTCTCATTTTGTAAAGGGGAAAAAAAAATATTACTCTTCCGTATGGAGGTATACATAGAATCTGTATGTTAATTAAGAGAGATAGAGAAAAATATGCAACATTGATCGAAGACACTGTGTCTGATTCATTATTATGTATAAGATTTCATTGTAGTGAAACAAAGAATTATATTATTATATGTGCCTTGTATATTCTACATGAGGGATCACCATATTACTCATCGAATGTCTTTGATGTTATTGCTGAGGATCTTTCGAACTTGAATGTAAAATATGAGATATCAATTATATTAGCTGGTGATTCTAACTCTAGAGCAGGTTTACTTAATGATTTTATAGAAAATGTCCATTGCAAAATATTGATTTAAATGATTTCATTGGTGAATCCTTGTTTAGCTTAAAAAGGGAATTTAAAGCTATTGGCCTTAGCACAGATTACTATAACAGTGATGTAATTAGTAACTACCATGGTCGTAATTTGAACTGTGTAAACTTCTTGACATTAAAGTACTTAACGAGAGATTTGGGGAAGACAGGTGGTGTAGGTGATTCCACTTGTTTCACCCATAATGGTATAAGCTGTATTTACTATTTTATTGTTTCTCCTAAGGTTAGGAGTAGCATTACTGAATTTAGTGTTGAGCAATATGAAAGTTGTCTGTCCGATACTCACTACGCCCTCTGTATGGTGTTACGTTTGGAACACATAATACGAAACTACCAGAAATACAGGAGGACGAAAATTTAGATTTTGATAGTGTGGAAATCAATAATATGAATGATTTTGAATATAAAGAACTTAGAATAAAATGGTTGAATGACATTAAAAATTAATATGTGGAAGCATTTAATGTTAGGGATATTAAATTATCATCCCAAAAATGAGATTCATTGAACACTTTGAATGTAACTCAGAGTATTATGTATGATACAGTAAAAGAATTATGAAAATTCTCTATAGACCCTACCAAACACATTGTCATTGTTAAAAAAAAAAAAAAAAAAAAAAAAAAAAAAAAAATAAACCTGAAACTAGGGATTGCAAAAAGGTTAGCAAACCATGGATTGACGAAGACTGTTCTAGTAAAAGAACTGACTATATGAAAGTTAAAAACAGATTTCGTAAAACAAAACAAAAAATGAAACTAGAAATGAACTGATAACTAGGGCAAAAACATATAGGATAATAATCAATAAAACTAAGAAATCCTTCAAAAAAATCATAAAAATTTGAGAAATTTGAGAAACAAAGCAATAATAAAGACCATTGGGATTCATTGAAGAATACTGATAACAGTGAGCTAATTTGTAAAATTTCACTTAAAATATTACGAGATTACTTTTCTAAACTCAGTCGGGGCAACGAAGCCCCTAAAGAGAGTGACCACCCTGATAATTTCGTCCCAAGTACTGTTAACCAGTTAGTTAACGAAAAATTAAATAGAATCTTCACGATAGATGAGATACAAATTCAAATACAAAAACTTAAGAGTAGAAAAGCATGTGGTATTGATGATATTATGAATGAGCTTTTCAAAGACTACCCCCATGATGGGCGAAATGTGATATGCAACATTTTCAACATAGTGTTGCTCTCCTCCATTGTTCCACATTATTGGTGTACAGGGATGATAAAATCTATATTTAAGAAAAAAAGGATCCCCGAGAACCAAGATGGCTATAGGGATATCACACTGCTGAGCTGTGTAGCGAACTTAATACTGCCTGTGTCAATAACAAGTTGACTGATTATATTGGAAGCGCTGGTCAACTGGGTGAGGAGCAGGCTGGGTTCAGGGAGGCATATAATATATTAGATTATATTTTTGTATTGCATTCACTTGCTGATTTCTATCCTCATCGAAAAAGGAGAATAATGGTAACATT
>NC_090740.1:80179875-80187375 GCF_036898095.1 Palaemon carinicauda
TAGGGAAACAAAATTAAACATAACTCCGGACTGAATAGTCCGAGAAAGATAAATGACATAGCAAAATGTTTGCTTTGGGCCTCTCTAACAGATAAAATAGACAATTTGTAGTTATGTTTAATAATTAGGTCACCAGGGGTCAAAAGGTCACCAAATTTGGGGTCAAGTGAAAATTTTAGGCACCTCCATAAATGTAACCCCAGGACCAGCCAGACCAATATCTGATGACATGTTCTGCCTTATTTCAGCTCTAGAGATCTCAAGAAATAGAATGATACCCATTAAGTGTACTTATTGGCCAAGTCATGGAAATGAGATGTTATGTAAAAAGGTAAATTTTCAAATTTGTCGTTTTTTAGCCTCAAAATCGTAAAAAGTGATAAAGCTCATAACTCTTTTTACAGAGGGGCTACTGAAATTATTTTGTTGTGTTTTCCCAGGTTTTGGGGTCAGAGAATCCCAAAAAAGTATTCCCAACAATGTCAACTAATTACATCATGCTGAAATTCAATATGGCCACCGCTCTGGACGCCGTAATCTTTATTTGGCTATAACTCCTCCATGCATACAGCAAGAGAGATAATATTCGTGTCCTCACCCAGGTTCTTGAGATTACAGCATCCAATAAAGGCAGTTTCAACAAGTCTGTCAGTAAATTTGGGGAAAGTCACATAAATCAACAACAGAAATGCTTTATTTGAAGGTTACAACAATCATGAATGAAATACAATAAAACTGTACATGAATGTATAATATACTCATATGATGCAAGCATTGGGAAAAATCACACTGTGTTATTTTGGACTACATAAAAAAGTCAACCTATGCAAGGTATAATGTTTGATGTTTCACCTTCTAATACCGGGGACTGACATTCTCTCTCTCTCTCTCTCTCTCTCTCTCTCTCTCTCTCTCTCTCTCTCTCTCTCTCTCTCTCTCTCTCTCTTATATATATATATATATATATATATATATATATATATATATATATATATATATATATATATATATATATATATATATATATATATATATATATATATATATTTTTTTTTTTTTTTTTTTTTTTTGGGCTCAAGCCATGTCGTCCTGATGGAAGTTCCTATTGGGTAGCTTCCTAGGGTATATTACAACTACGGCGAGATTCCCAGAGAATTTACCTTAAGGTACCAGAATTTTAACTCCTGGAGCGAATATCCCTCGTGAAAGGGATATCGCGACATATCAGAGGACGTATTCTTGACACGCCACATGGCAATCTGCACCCCGAAAAGAGATTACGTCTCGCAGGGGGCAATTGGCAAGAAACGAAATCGGGAAAGAAAAAGGGGGAGCTGCTCCCAAGGCTCCCTATCTACCGTTTCGTAAGCGTGCCTGGCGCCAATCCTGGCGCCATCTGTATTCCTTTTTGCGTAGCTTAACAACTCGGTGTTTTTTTCCTGTGTTTCTCGCAAATCTTGGATTTATTCAGCTTTTAATGGCTTCTCCAACTTCGTCGGCCTCTGATAAGTTTAGTACCATTTCTTTTATGTATAAATGTAGGCTCTTGGTAAATTTTTGAGTGATTAATAGGATTAATCTTTGTTACAAGAGCCGTAGCCTACCGGAGGCGTCATGGACGCTGTCGCTCGCTAGGTATAAGTTTAGTTAGCCAGAGCGACATTCCCGGTTGTTTTGCTTTAATAAATTTTAGCTATTTAGCGTTACATAGGATTTCCTTTCGTGCTTTAGTATTTTTTTGGCGAAGTACTCGCCAACTCTGGCCTACGCTAGGCCATGTAGCCTAGTCGTTTGGTTCTAGTACTTTCTGCATGATTTTGGTTTTCCGAGTGTATTAAAATTTTATTGAAGCTTTAGGCTGTTTTTTATACATTTAAGATTATGTTGAATATTTCCAAGATAGTATACGAGTGAGTTTCGGTGATTTAGGTAATCGATTCTCTTGGTACCTAGGCGAAGTTGCTTATGGAACCTTAGTATACTTTCTCATACTCCCCGGTTGCTTTCTTTTCTTCGGAGAAGTTATGCAATCCCTTTCCCTCTGTTTAAGCCTTGGGCTTATCCCTAAGTGGTTTATCTGAATTAACTTTCGATAAAACTATACTGGGGTGTTACTGTACCCTCCTGTTCCAGTAAGTCTGGTTTCAGAGGGGGACAGAACAGCAGAGTTTTTAGTCTGAGTCTGTGTTCGTCTGGCTTGGGGTAGTCTCTCCCTCGCTGGCCTGACACAGACATAGGAGGCTTAGCACCCTTAGGTCACTACCGAATGTTTCTGTACGAGATGATTCCTTCTTTTGTGATCTACCAGACTAGTCCTTGTTGCTGTTCTCGGGGGAGGATAAGTTTCTTTCCCTGGGAGTAGCAACACCTTCCTTGCTTTGGTTCGCTGGGAGCTGGCAAGTATTGCTTGCCTGATACCTCGGTATCTTAAATCATTCCTTGGATCTCCCTTAGGCTAAGATGAGCTTTCTTGGCTGCGGGTGATCCTTCACTAAAGCAAGGTTGATAGGACCCTCTTTTGTCCCTTCCCCCTCTATCTCCGTAATGGCCTAGCCACTACAGTACTGTACGTCATTCTACATCTGGACCTAGGATAGGTTAGGATGTGGGATTGACTCAGTCCCTTGCCGGCCGGCAGAGCTGCCGGCCGGCAAGGATCTTCTGCTTTGAGTGCTGCCCGGACCTCCCTTGGTCCCTCATCCATGCCTGCCTGTAGAACAGACGGCATTGGTCAGGAAGCCTGAATTACATTCTCCCCTTCCTTATATGCACTCTTTCGGATTGCCGGGCTTGGAGGTAGTGTACACTCTTATCCCGGCATCCATTCTGTTTTCTTCTAGTGCAGTACCCGACCCGGCTGCCGGCCTATGAGGCCGGCAGCCGGGCAGTCGTAGTCCTCTGGTTCTTTTGCTTCTGGCTGACATCGGTTGTGTACCTTTGCCGGCCGGCTAATGTCAGCCCTTGTCTGCCGGTCGTCAAGAGTGTGGCCGGCAGCCGGGTACTACCTTGTGTAGTTGCCGGCCGGCAGTCATTGCCGGCCGACATTGGCTGTTGACGGCCGGCAGTTACTGCCGGCCGGCACATGCATTTGAACCAGCGTTCTGCCGCCTTATAGCTGTTAAGTAGTATACTTTAAAGCTAGTTACTTGCCGGCCGGCACATAACCTTCTATACTGTACCAGTATTCTTCAGTATAACATATACTGTAAGAAGAAAACTATAGTATAAGTTTTGGTACAGCACTGTGTGTTTTAACACTTTTGTGTTGTCTTGCACAGCCCTTTGCTGTTGCCTTACAGATAAGAAAGTGAGTTCTTTCTTGTCTATTATCCAGGATTTTAAAATCATTGCTTAGGTGTGAGCTCCACCTGCTTCCTCTGGAAACTTTGCATTGGTTTCTCTAGAAGAGATTAACCATTCGATTTTATTATCTGTAAGGCTGCAACAATTGGTTGTGAAGGAAACACAAGTGTGTCTTTCCTTTCTGAATTGTTATGCTATACTATGCATATCCAGTGATACATAGTTCACTTGATACTCATGGAAATTTCTTCTCTTTACAGGAGGACCCTCCGAAGTGCGGAAGTGTTTTCTGCAACGTCCGCAGCAAGAACCTCTGCGGACATGAGTTTTGTAGGAGGCACGCAGCATGCTCTGTCTCCAAGGGTGATCTCCAGTATTGGGACCCTCAGGTATGTACCGTGTGCACTAACCTGATTACTGAGGCCTTTGATTCCCCTAGGACGGCGGAATCAAGGGATATAGCAAGGGAGAAGCTTCGTACCTGGGTAAGGGGCTTCCAGAAGAATACCTCTGGACCTTATCTTCCAAGTGAGAAGATGAGGGCGTATCTTTTCCCTAGGGCATCAGCTGATGCAGTGATTCCCCAGCCTCAAGAGGAGATCCCCCAAGTTCAGATCCAGGTGGATGCTGAAGTCGCGGTCGCTATGCAAGACATCCAGTTGGATGACAGGATGTCTGACGTGGATGAGCGTCTGGAGGAAGACCTCCTGGCAGAAGCCCAGGATGAAGTTCAAGCCCCAGACGTTGTAAAGGAAGAGGTCGACGAGGTGTCGGCTAGTCCGGTTCAGATCCCGGAGCCTATTCCCTCAACATCGGCCGCTCTCCCAGTAGAGCTGGGACAGGCCCTCTCCTCCATTGTTGGAATGATCCAACAAATGCAGAAGGAGAATCAGGAGAAGGCAGCTGCAATGGAACTGCGGATGCAGAACCTTGCAGCATCACATGGGCCCCAGAAAAGGCTCAATGTGAAAGACCTTCCCTTGTGCTCAGATGCTAACCCATGGAGGTATGCTGAGCACATGCCGATGACGACTGGAATGATCGTCATCTCGGATAAGTTGGGTTCAGTTCCCC
Source organism: Palaemon carinicauda (assembly GCF_036898095.1). Taxonomy (NCBI): domain Eukaryota; kingdom Metazoa; phylum Arthropoda; class Malacostraca; order Decapoda; family Palaemonidae; genus Palaemon; species Palaemon carinicauda. The sequence continues at coordinate 80,184,253 of NC_090740.1, forward strand.
TAGAGGAGGTGGAATTCTGGCCCAACAAGGCGTCATATCCGGACTGTTATGTCCGGCTGAGGAAGAAACCAGCTTCAAAGGAGGAGACAGAGCCGAAGGAGGTCATAGTGATGGACCATGCTAAGGCTCAAGCTTTGCTTTCATCCTCGATGAAAGAGAGGGGCTTCTCTAACTCAAAGGTAGCTGCATTGAGTAAGAAGCTCCCTTCCTTTGTGTCCTCTCCTGCTAGAGCCTTCCCCTTTTTACAGAAAGGGTTTGCGGCTGTACTAAAAGCAGTCGAGGCCGGCAAGCCTTGCCCCTTCCTGGAGGAGTGTAAACCCTTGTCGCTGGCCCCGCCTATGGACAACAAAGACTGGAAGGACGTCCATCTTACGTTCTCAGTTGGGAAGTTGGAGGCTGATATTGCCGGACGTCAGTTCGGCGAGGACCTCCCTAAGCTGCCTGACTCTCTTTTGCGGAGAGAGTTCGAGACAAAAGAAAGACTGGCTGCCTCAATGTCTCTTCAGACTACTCTTGAGACGATGACAAGTGACCCCAAGGTCTATGAAATGTTCATGGTAGTGGCCAAGACTCATCTGGCCACAGTGACGAAGGATCTTTATACCTTCGGCAAGGCGAGGAGAGCTTGTGGGGAGTTCGTGTTCACCTCGGCGTCGGTGAGGCACGAGCCAAGGAAACTAATCTCCTCCAACATTTGGGGCAAAGACCTTTTCCCTACCAAATTGGTCAAAGAAGTTGTTGATAAGGCCGCCGTGGAGAATAGAAACCTTCTCCAGAAGTGGGGACTGGTTATCAAAAGAAAGTCTTCCCCGGATGAGGGTCCTCAACCAAAGAGGAAGACTATGAGGACTAGGCTACCGTCTCTGCCAGCCAAGCCTCTTAGACAGCAACAGCAACTGCAATTTCCATTGCCTTCAGTGTCCCATATGGTGGCACAAACCCCGACCACATTTCAGTGGGTACCCCAGGCTGTGTCGACACAGTCCACGGCATTCACCCCAACGTTCGAAGGGCAGTCTACTTCCTTTTAAGCAAAGCCTAGAGGAGCAGCCAGAGGCTCGTCTAGGCGCCCCTCAAGGGGAAGGGGATTCAGGGGTGGTCGCGGTCAGGGAGGCAAGACCTCAGGACGGCAGTCCAAGTGAGATGATGCCGGTAGGAGGGAGACTTCAGAATTTTCGGGATCGGTGGACCTTCGATCCCTGGGCCCACAGCCTACTCAAGAATGGACTGGGCTGGAGCTGGTACAGCACTCCACCCCGTGCCCTCGGTTTTTCCAACACTCCACCCCCGTTCTGGAGGAGTACGTTCAAGAACTGTTGGAGAAAAAAGTGATCCGAAGGGTGAAGTCCATCAAATTCCAAGGGAGGCTGTTTTGTGTTCCCAAGAAAGACTCGGAAAAGCTCAGAGTCATTCTGGACTTGTCGCCACTCAACAAGTTCATAGTGAATTGCAAATTCAAGATGCTAACACTGCAACACATAAGTACCTTACTGCCCAAGAGGGCATATTCCGTCTCTATAGACTTGTCAGACGCCTATTGGCACGTTCCAACCAACCGTCGACTCTCCCCCTACCTAGGGTTCAGGCTACAACGAAGACTATACGCCTTCAGAGCCATGCCATTCGGGCTAAATATAGCCCCAAGGATTTTCACGAAGCTTGCGAGCGTAGCTCTCAAACAATTACGCCTAAAGGGAATTCAGGTAGTAGCCTACCTGGACGACTGGCTGGTGTGGGCAGCATCCGAGACAGAATACTTGCAAGCTTCCAGTCAAGTGATCCAGTTCCTAGAGTACCTAGGCTTCAAGATCAACAGAAAAAAGTCTCGACTTTCTCCATCTCAAAAGTTCCAGTGGCTGGGAATCCACTGGGACCTAATGTCACACCGTTTCTCCATCCCGGCGAAGAAAAGGAAGGAGATAGCGGGTTCTGTCAAGAGACTTCTGGATTCCGAAAGGATATCAAGACGCGAACAGGAGAGGGTACTGGGCTCTCTCCAGTTCGCTTCGGTGACAGACCCAGTGTTAAGAGCACAGCTAAAGGATGCAACCGGAGTTTGGAGAAGTTATGCATCAAACGCGTGAAGAGATCTGAGAAGACCAGTTCCGCTTTGGCTACGTACTCTTCTCAGGCCTTGGTCCCAAGCCAGACATCTAAAGAAGTCGGTTCTTCTTCAGCCACCTCCTCCGTCGGAGACGATACACTCAGACGCCTCAAAGGAGGGATGGGGAGGTCACTCTCATCGGAAAAAAGTCCAGGGGACTTGGTCCGATTTATTCAAGACCTTTCACATAAACTTTCTAGAAGCTGTGGCAGTGCTCCTTACCTTCAAGAAAGTCTCCCCGCGTCACTCGATCCACATAAGGTTGGTGATGGACAGCGAGGTAGTTGTGAGATGCTTGAATCGACAAGGATCGAGGTCACCACCTCTCAACCAGGTGATGTTGGCCATCTTCCGACTGGCGGAATAGAAGAAGTGGTACCTGTCAACAGTTCCCCTTCAAGGAGTCCGCAATGTGACAGCGGACGCTCTATCCAGGTTCACACCGATAGAGTCGGAATGGTCCTTAGACGCAGGATCATTCTCCTTCATTCTGAATCAAGTCCCAGAACTGCAGATAGACCTCTTTGCGACGAAAGACAAGAAGAAGTTGCCCCTGTACGTGTCCCCGTACGAGGACCCCTTAGCGGAAGCAGTGGACGCGATGTCCCTCGACTGGAACAGATGGTCCAAGATTTATCTGTTCCCTCCTCACAACCTTCTGTTGAGGGTCCTCAACAAACTGAGATCCTTCAAGGGGGTAGCGGCAATAGTGGCCCACAAGTGGCCGAACAGCATGTGGTTCCCCCTGGCATTGGAACTACGGCTGAAGTTTGTACCGCTACCAGATCCAGTTCTGACCCAGCGAGTCCAGAAGTCGACTGTCTGCGCTTCATTACAGAAAACCCGGACCCTGCAGCTCATGATTTTCTCTCCCTAGCGGTGAGAAAGCGTTTCGGGATTTCGAAAGCCAGCATAGACTTCCTAGAGGAATATAAGTGCAAATCTACTAGAAGGCAATATGAGTCATCTTGGAGAAAATGGGTGGCCTTTGTCAAGGCGAATAATCTGCAGGAGATCTC
>NC_090740.1:80197375-80209875 GCF_036898095.1 Palaemon carinicauda
TTTCCTTGGTCTGCGTGCATTCAGTAGATGCGATATGAAAAGTTCCTTTAAAGGAATTGTCAAGTTAAAACCGCTGCAAATTCTACAGAAAGGCCCAAAGTACCAAGAAGTCTTCCGTTGCCTAGGGGAGTCATGGGAGATAACCGATGAAATATTCCTTGCTCTTGAGGATTTCACCTGCACCATGTATTCTGCTAAAACTAAGACAAAGGAGGTTGACCAGCTTCGATACCAAATACTCGAGTTAAAGTGCAGTGGGCAGTCACTGGATTCAAAGAAGAATGTTGATCTTTCATATCTTCAGCCACCAAGAGTGTCTAAATGAGCATATCAGGAGGTGAACTATCAGGTTGCTATATGGAAGCGTGCCCATTATCCCAAACCTGAGGTCCTTCATCCAGCTGTGGATCATGGTTGGATAATGAAGGATGGAAATCTAGATCCCTGTTGGTTCATGGGATCTGCACTTCCTACAAGTACGGCTGATATACTTGAGATGATGGACGATGATGAGACGTCTGATGATGAAAGCCTAGATGAAAACAATGAAATTGATGGAAATTTGGATGATGACTATGAAATTGATGATAGTGGGTCTGACTTGGACTAAGAAAGTTTCAAGTAACAAGATGGTAGATTTCAGGGTCGAAGGAACAAGGACCTCCCTTGTATCACAAGATATTTCCAATAATTGCCTTTCCATTAATCAAAGGTGGACCCAAAGGTACCCAAGTAGACTATCAAACTTTATACCTTGCATTGGTTGACTTTTTTATGTAGTCCAAAGCAACACAGTGTGAGTTTTCCCAATGAGGTCTTGCATCATATGAGTATATTATACATTCATGTACAGATTTATTTATTTCATTCATGATTTTTGTAACCTTCAAATAAAGCATTTCTGGTGTTGATTTATATGACTTTCCCGAAATTTACTGACAGACTTGTTAAGGCTACCTTTATTGGATGCTGTGATCTCAAGAACCTGGGTGAGGACACGAATATTATCTCTCTTGCTGCATTCTTGGAGGAGTTATAGCCAAGTAAAAATTATGGGGCCCAGAGTGGCGGCCATCTTGAATTTCAACATGATGTAATTAGTTGACATTGTTGAGAATGCTTTTTTTGGATTCTCTGACCCCAAAACCTGGGAAAACACAACAAAATAATTTCGGTAGCCCCTCTGTAAGAAGAGTTATGAACTTTATCAGTTTTTACGATTTTGAGGCTAAAAACGACAAATTTGAAAATTGACCTTTTTACATAACTTCTCATTTCCATGATTTGGCCAATAAGTACACTTAATGGGTATCATTCTATTTCTTGAGGTCTCTAGAACTGAACTAAGGCAGAAAATGTCATTAGATATTGGTCTGGCTGGTCCTGGGGTTACATTTATGGAGGTGCCTAAAATTTTCCCTTGACCCCAAATTTGGTGACCTTTTGACCTCTGGTGACCTAATTATTAAACATAATTGCAAATTGTCTATTTTATCTGTTAGAGAGGCCAAAATCAAACATTTTGATATATCATTTATCTTTCTCTGACCATTCAGTCCGGAGTTATGTCTAATTTGGTTTTCCCTACCCCAAAATTGGCAGCAGCAAAATTCGATGAAGTCATCGAAGAAAGTGGCCCAGTAGTGATAGCGAGTCCCTATTTTTTCAATGGGAACATTAAAAAAATGAAAATATGGATCAAAAGCTACAAACTAAATGCACTTTTGTCAATTTTAAGGGGGGTGCAAGGTGAGCCCCCTCAGCCCACGGACTATAAGAAAGCGGATATATATGGCGTAGAGGTTATGGCACTTTACACGACCAAAGAACAAGTTTGATTTTGGAGTGTCCATGTTCCAGAACCAGTGCTTACCATTGCTAAAGACTCTCTTCTACTTTTGCAAAGTTTAAAGTAGCTACTGTACAATTATCTTGCAGTAGTTAACCTTTGAGTGGAGAAGAATTTCTCAGTTATTTTCGTGTTGTCAGTGGTATGAGGAATAAGGAAAATGTGTAAGGAATAGGCCAGCCTATTTTGTATTTGTGTCAGTAATGGCAAAATGGACCGTAACGAGAAGGATTAAATGTAGTGCTATCTGGACAGTAAAAGGACCCTATAACTCTCTAGCAGTCTACCGCTAGTATCTCAAAATAATCGGTGCAGGAAATCAAAACTACACACATTCTTCTCCTGAAATGATAATACATGAATCTATGAAAGATTAATAATTAATTACAACTATAAAGATATAAGACAATTATTTCTCGATACGAGGCCTAACATCAATTAAATAGAGTAAATTATTCAATGTTTAAATAGCGAAGACGCACAAATATACAGATCTCTTAAAAATGTCAAAATAAACAAACCTTGATTTCATACCATTCTATAGTTGCATGGAACCTGGTACCTTTCAGTCTTAGCTTCAAGTATTTTATTTTTCACTTGTTCAATTATGTAACACTAATTGCCAATTATTGTGTTGTATCTTCATTGTTTAAATTTTCCATAACGACGTTGTTTTTGGTGCAACTTCTTTCTGCTATCGCTGATGAATCCATTCTAAACCATTTATCTGTCTTTTGGTGGCATAATTAAGTTTAGCAAAAGTGGGTGTCACACTCATGGAGGTAGAATATTTTTTTCGTGGGGTATTTCCGGGTTGCACATTCTTAATATAAGATTTTTATAACAAAGAATACCAATTAATTCTTGTTGTTAATTACTCTGTGCTGACGAATAAGCATGTTTTGACTTTGATTACGTCACTCTATGACCAGTGGTTATAATAATGAACTAATAGATAAGGAAAATTTAATAACCTTGAGTATTACTCCTGAATACAAACAATTTAACATTTGTAATGGAAAAGACTTATATTTCTGAAATAGTACTAACTATGTTTAAAAAAAAGAAATGATATAATAATTTGGGAACTAATTATATTCATAAAGAATTAATCTTAATATAAATAATTTGGATTAATTTATCATATAACACTTATCAATATTGTAAGAAAATATGACCCAGAGTATTATGACCTTGTTGTGGTTCTGTTAAAAGAAAAAAAAAATCCATGTTCAGATTTATAACTCGTTATAGATGAGTTCCAAGAACCCCTTAGGATGACACCTTTATGTTACTCATAATATACTGAAAGTAACTTTCAATAATCCTCTGCGATGGAAATGTGCTTTGGTAAAGAGTCGGTTTTGCTGGAAACCCCAAGGCTATGTCAATCTTATTCTTTACACCAGGAAATGTTTCGTAATAAGGGAGTATCAAGTATGAGAATGCTAACAAGGCTATTTTAAAGTGGTCCCTTCCTCAGGTTTCCTTACTTTTCTATCGATCCAGTTTCCAAACAAGAAGCTTCAGGCTATTAGTCATGCATTTAAGGCCGGGATGTTTCACCTTCTAATACCGGGGACTGACATCTCTCTCTCTCTCTCTCTCTCTCTCTCTCTCTCTCTCTCTCTCTCTCTCTCTCTCTCTCTCTCTTTATATATATATATATATATATATATACATATATATATATATATATATATATATATATATATATATATATATATATATATATATATATATATATATATATATATAAATATATATATATATATATATATATATATATATATATATATATATATATATATATATATATATATATATATATATATATATATATTTTTTTTTTTTTTGGGCTCAAGCCATGTCCTCCTGATGGAAGTTCCTATTGGGTAGCTTCATAGGGTATATTACAACAACGGCGATATTCCCAGAGAATTTACCTTAAGGTACCAGAATTCTAACTCCTGGAGCGAATATCCCTCGTGAAAGGGATATCGTGACATATCAGAGGACGTATTCTTGACACGCCACATGGCAATCGGCACCATGAAAAGAGATTACTTCTCGCAGGAGGCAATTGGCAAGAAACGAAATCGGGAAAGAAAAAGGGGGAGCCGCTCCCAAGGCTCCCTATCTCCCGTTTCGTAAGCGTGCCTGGCGCCAATCCTGGCGCCATCTGTATTCCTTTTTGCGTAGCTTAACAACTCGGTGTTTTTTCCTGTGTTTCTCGCAAATCTTGGATTTATTCAGCTTTTTATGGCTTCTCCAACTTCGTCGGCCTCTGATAAGTTGAGTACCATTTCTTTTATGTATAAATGTAGGCTCTTGGTAAATTTTTGAGTGATTAATAGGATTAATCTTTGTTACAAGAGCCGTAGCTTACCGGAGGCGTCATGGACGCTGTCGCTCGCTAGGTATAAGTTTAGTTAGCCAGAGCGACATTCCCGGTTGTTTTGCTTTAATAAATTTTAGCTATTTAGCGTTACATAGGATTTCCTTTCGTGCTTTAGTATTTTTTTGGTGAAGTATTCGCCAACTCTGGCCTACGCTAGGCCATGTAGCCTAGTCGTTTGGTTCTAGTACTTTCTGCATGATTTTGGTTTTCCGAGTGTATTAAAATTTTATTGAAGCTTTAGGCTGTTTTTCATACATTTAAGATTATGTTGAATATTTCCAAGATAGTATACGAGTGAGTTTCGGTGATTTAGGTAATCGATTCTCTTGGTGCCTAGGCGAAGTTGCTTATGGATCCTTAGTATACTTTCTCATACTCCCCAGTTGCTTTCTTTTCTTCGGAGAAGTTATGCAATCCCTTTCCCTCTGTTTAAGCCTTGGGCTTATCCCTAAGTGGTTTATCTGAATTAACTTTCGATAAAACTATACTGGGGTGTTACAGTACCCTCCTGTTCCAGTAAGTCTGGTTTCAGAGGGGGACAGAACAACAGAGTTTTTAGTCTGAGTCTGTGTTCGTCTGGCTTGGGGTAGTCTCTCCCTCGCTGGCCTGACACAGACATAGGAGGCTTAGCCCCCTTAGGTCACTACCGAATGTTTCTGTACGAGATGATTCCTTCTTTTGTGATCTACCAGACTAGTCCTTGTTGCTGTTCTCGGGGGAGGATAAGTTTCTTTCCCTGGGAGTAGCAACACCTTCCTTGCTTTGGTTCGCTGGGAGCTGGCAAGTATTGCTTGCCTGATACCTCGGTATCTTAAATCCCTCCTTGGATCTCCCTTAGGCTAAGATGAGCTTTCTTGGCTGCGGGTGATCCTTCACTAAAGCAAGGTTGATAGGACCCTCTTTTGTTCCTTCCCCCTCTATCTCCGTAATGGCCTAGCCACTACAGTACTGTACGTCATTCTACATCTGGACCTAGGATAGGTTAGGATGTGAGATTGACTCAGTCCCTTGCTGGCCGGCAGAGCTGCCGGCCGGCAAGGATCTACTGCTTTGAGTGCTGCCCGGACCTCCCTTGGTCCCTCATCCATGCCTGCCTGTAGAACAGACGGCATTGGTCAGGAAGCCTGAATTACATTCTCCCCTTCCTTATATGCACTCTTTCGGATTGCCGGGCTTGGAGGTAGTGTACACTCTTATCCCGGCATCCATTCTGTTTTCTTCTAGTGCTGTACCCGACCCGGCTGCCGGCCTATGAGGCTGGCAGCCGGGCAGTCGTAGTCCTCTGGTTCTTTTGCTTCTGGCTGGCATCGGTTGTGTACCTTTGCCGGCCGGCTAATGTCAGCCCTTGTCTGCCGGTCGTCAAGAGTGTGGCCGGCAGCCGGGTACTACCTTGTGTAGTTGCCGGCCGGCAGTCATTGCCGGCTGACATTGGCATTTGAACCAGCGTTCTGCCGCCTTATAGCTGTTAAGTAGTATACTTTAAAGCTAGTTACTTGCCGGCCGGCACATAACCTTCTATACTGTACCAGTATTCTTCAGTATAACATATACTGTAAGAAGAAAACTATAGTATAAGTTTTGGTACAGCACAGCGTGTTTTAACACTTTTGTGTTGTCTTGCACAGCCCTTTGCTGTTGCCTTACAGATAAGAAAGTGAGTTCTTTCTTGTCTATTATCCAGGATTTTAAAATCATTGCTTAGGTGTGAGCTCCACCTGCTTCCTCTGGAAACTTTGCATTGGTTTCTCTAGAAGAGATTAACCATTCGATTTTATTATCTGGAAGGCTGCAATTGTTATGCTATACTATGCATATCCAGTGATACATAGTTCACTTGATACTCATGGAAATTTCTTCTCTTTACAGGAGGACCCTCCGAAGTGCGGAAGTGTTTTCTGCAACGTCCGCAGCAAGAACCTCAGCGGACATGAGTTTTGTAGGAGGCACGCAGCATGCGCTGTCTCCAAGGGTGATCATCAGTATTGGGACCCTCAGGTATGTACAGTGTGCACTAACCTGATTACTGAGGCCTTTGATTCCCCTAGGACGGTGGAATCAAGGGATATAGCAAGGGAGAAGCTTCGTACCTGGTTAAGGGGCTTCCAGAAGAATACCTCCGGACCTTATCTTCCAAGTGAGAAGATGAGTGCGTATCTTTTCCCTAGGGCATCAGCTGATGCAGTGATTCCCCAGCCTCAAGAGGAGATCCCCCAAGTTCAGATCCAGTTGGATGCTGAAGTCGCGGTCGCTATGCAAGACATCCAGTTGGATGACAGGCTGTCTGACGTGGATGAGCGTCTGGAGGAAGACCTCCTGGCAGAAGCCCAGGATGAAGTTCAAGCCCCAGACGTTGTAGAGGAAGAGGTCGACGAGGTGTCGGCTAGTCCGGTTCAGATCCCGGAGCCTATTCCCTCAACATCGGCCGCTCTCCCAGTAGAGCTGGGACAGGCCCTCTCCTCCATTGTTGGAATGATCCAACAAATGCAGAAGGAGAATCAGGAGAAGGCGGCTGCAATGGAACTGCAGATACAGAACCTTGCAGCATCACATGGGCCCCAGAAAAGGCGAATGTGAAAGACCTTCCCTTGTGCTCAGATGCTAACCCATGGAGGTATGCTGAGCACATGCCGATGACGACTGGAAAGATCGTCATCTCGGATAAGTTGGGTTCAGTTCCCCTAGAGGAGGTGGAATTCTGGCCCAATAAGGCGTCATATCCGAACTGTTATGTCCGGCTGAGGAAGGAACCAGCTTCAAAGGAGGAGACAGAGCCGAAGGAGGTCATAGTGATGGACCATGCTAAGGCTCAAGCTTTGCTTTCATCCTCGATGAAAGAGAGGGGCTTCTCTAACTCAAAGGTAGCTGCATTGAGTAAGAAGCTCCCTTCCTTTGTGTCCTCTCCTGCTAGAGCCTTCCCCTTTTTACAGAAAGGGTTTGCGGCTGTACTAAAAGCAGTCGAGGCCGGCAAGCCTTGCCCCTCCCTGGAGGAGTGTAAACCCTTGTCGCTGGCCCCGCCTATGGACAACAAAGACTGGAAGGACGTCCATCTTACGTTCTCAGTTGGGAAGTTGGAGGCTGATATTGCCGGACGTCAGTTCGGCAAGGACCTCCCTAAGCTGCCTGACTCTCTTTTGCGGAGAGAGTTCGAGACAAAAGAAAGACTGGCTGCCTCAATGTCTCTTCAGACTACTCTTGAGACGATGACAAGTGACCCCAAGGTCCATGAAATGTTCATGGTAGTGGCCAAGACTCCTCTGGCCACAGTGACGAAGGATCTTTATAGCTTCGGTAAGGCGAGGAGAGCTTGTGGGGAGTTCGTGTTCACCTCGGCGTCGGTGAGGCACGAGCCAAGGAAACTAATCTCCTCCAACATTTGGGGCAAAGACCTTTTCCCTACCGAATTGGTCAAAGAAGTTGTTGATAAGGCCGCCGTGGAGAATAGAAACCTTCTCCAGAAGTGGGGACTGGCTATCAAAAGAGAAGTCTTCCCCGGATGAGGGTCCTCAACCAAAGAGGAAGACTATGAGGACTAGTCTACCGTCTCTGACAGCCAAGCCTCTTAGACAGCAACAGCAACTGCAATTGCCATTGCCTTCAGTGCCCCAGATGGTGGTACAAACCCCGACCACATTTCAGTGGGTACCCCAGGCTGTGTCGACACAGTCCACGGCATTCACCCCAACGTTCGAAGGGCAGTCTACTTCCTTTCAAGCAAAGCCTAGAGGAGCAGCCAGAGGCTCGTCTAGGCGCCCCTCAAGGGGAAGGGGATTAAGGGGTGGTCGCGGTCAGGGAGGCAAGACCTCAGGACGGCAGTCCAAGTGAGATGATGCCGGTAGGAGGGAGACTTCAGAATTTTCGGGATCGGTGGACCTTCGATCCCTGGGCCCACAGCCTACTCAAGAATGGACTGGGCTGGAGCTGGTACAGCACTCCACCCCGTGCCCTCGGTTTTTCCAACACTCCACCCCCGTTCTGGAGGTGTACGTTCAAGAACTGTTGGAGAAAAAAGTGATCCGAAGGGTGAAGTCCATCAAATTCCAAGGGAGGCTGTTTTGTGTTCCCAAGAAAGACTCGGAAAAGCTCAGAGTCATTCTGGACTTGTCGCCACTCAACAAGTTCATAGTGAATTGCAAATTCAAGATGCTAACACTGCGACACATAAGTACCTTACTGCCCAAGAGGGCATATTCCGTCTCTATAGACTTGTCAGACGCCTATTGGCACGTTCCAATCAACCGTCGACTCTCCCCCTACCTAGGGTTCAGGCTACAACGAAGACTATACGCCTTCAGAGCCATGCCAATCGGGCTAAATATAGCCCCAAGGATTTTCACGAAGCTTGCGAGCGTAGCTCTCAAACAATTAAGCCTAAAGGGAATTCAGGTAGTAGCCTACCTGGACGACTGGCTGGTGTGGGCAACATCCGAGACAGAATACTTGCAAGCTTCCAGTCAAGTGATCCAGTTCCTAGAGTACCTAGGCTTCAAGATCAACAGAAAAAAGTCTCGACTTTCTCCATCTCAAAAGTTCCAGTGGCTGGGAATCCACTAGGACCTAATGTCACACCGTTTCTCCATCCCGGCGAAGAAAAGGAAGGAGATAGCGGGTTCTGTCAAGAGACTTCTGGATTCCGAAAGGATATCAAGACGCGAACAGGAGAGGGTACTGGGCTCTCTCCAGTTTGCTTCGGTGACAGACCCAGTATTAAGAGCACAGCTAAAGGATGCAACCGGAGTTTGGAGAAGTTATGCATCAAACGCGCGAAGAGATCTGAGAAGACCAGTTCCGCTTCGGCTACGTACTCTTCTCAGGCCTTGGTCCCAAGCCAGACATCTAAAGAAGTCGGTTCTTCTTCAGCCACCTCCCCCGTCGGTGACGATTCACTCAGACGCCTCGAAGGAGGGATGGGGAGGTCACTCTCATCGGAAAAAAGTCCAGGGGACTTGGTCCGAGCTATTCAAGACCTATCACATAAACTTTCTAGAAGCTATGGCAGTGCTCCTCACCTTAAAGAAAGTCTCCCCGCGTCACTCGATCCACATAAGGTTGGTGATGGACAGCGAGGTAGTTGTGAGATGCTTGAATCGACAAGGATCGAGGTCACCACCTCTCAACCAGGTGATGTTGGCCATCTTCCGATTGGCGGAAAAGAAGAAGTGGTACCTGTCAGCAGTTCGCCTTCAAGGAGTCAGCAATGTGACAGCGGACGCTCTATCCAGGTTCACACCGATAGAGTCGGAATGGTCCTTAGACGCAGGATCATTCTCCTTCATTCTGAATCAAGTCCCAGAACTGCAGATAGACCTCTTTGCGACGAAAGACAAGAAGAAGTTGCCCCTGTACGTGTCCCCGTACGAGGACCCCTTAGCGGAAACAGTGGACGCGATGTCCCTCGACTGGAACAGATGGTCCAAGATTTATCTGTTCCCTCCTCACAACCTTCTGTTGAGGGTCCTCAACAAACTGAGATCCTTCAAGGGGGTAGCGGCAATAGTGGCCCACAAGTGGCCGAACAGCATGTGGTTCCCCCTGGCATTGGAACTACGGCTGAAGTTTGTACCGCTACCAGATCCAGTTCTGACCCAGCGAGTCCAGAAGTCGACTGTCTGCGCTTCATTACAGAAAACCCGGACCCTGCAGCTCATGATTTTCTCTCCCTAGCGGTGAAAAGGGGTTCGGGATTTCGAAAGCCAGCATAGACTTCCTAGAGGAATATAAGTGCAAATCTACTAGAAGGCAATATGAGTCATCTTGGAGAAAATGGGTGGCCTTTGTCAAGGCGAAGAATCTGCAGGAGATCTCGACAGACTTCTGCTTATCTTTCTTCATCCACCTCCATGGTCAAGGGTTGGCAGCTAACACGATTTCAGCGTGTAAGTCTGCTTTGACAAGACCCATTCTATATGCCTTCCAGGTCGACCTAGGCAACGAGATCTTTAATAAAGTTCCGAAAGCCTGCGCTAGGCTCTGACCTTCAGCACATCCGAAGCCCATTTCATGGTCTTTAGACAAAGTTCTTCATTTCGCTTCTCTGTTGAGCAATGTGGAGTGTGCGTTAAAGGATTTGACACAAAAAGTTGTTTTCCTATTTACACTCGCGTCCGGGGCCAGGGTTAGTGAGATTGTAGCCCTCTCGAGAGAGGCAGGTCGTGTTCAGTTCCTGGATGGGGGAGAACTGAACCTTTTTCCGGATCCTACGTTTCTCGCCAAGAATGAGTTACCCACCAACAGGTGGGGTCCCTGGAGAATCTGCCCTCTGAAAGAAGATGCATCTCTCTGTCCAGTAGAATGCCTAAAGGTCTATCTTCATAGAACTTCAGACTTCAAGGGTGGTCAACTATTCAGGGGAGAAACATCAGGCTCAAATTTATCTCTGAATCTACTCAGAGCGAAAATCACATATTTTATTCGCAGAGCGGATCCTGACAGTACACCCGCAGGTCACAATCCGAGGAAAGTTGCCTCATCCTTAAATTTCTTTAATTGTATGGATTTTGAGCATCTCCGTTCATACACTGGCTGGAAGTCTTCCAGAGTGTTCTTTCGCCACTATGCGAAGCAAGTAGAGGAACTAAAGAGATCTGTGGTAGCAGTGGGTCGCGTCGTTAACCCTACTGTTTAACTCTGCGAGGAACAGTGGTTTTAATTGGGACGATTAATTCCAGGGTGAGTGTGTAGTTACATACTGTACTACAAACTAAGTGAGGGCACTGAGTTGCCCACGTAGACTGTTCCATTTCCAAAGGTGAACCTAGCATAAGTGCAGACATGTGTGCCGAGCGTTTCTAACGCTAATGTGATTGATTTGTAATACAGACTTTTATGACTTTGATACCTCGGTATCTTAAAAGTGGCATTTAATGTTTTTTCTTTCAGATAAACAAGTTCTGACTACTATCATACTTATGCTTAAAAGTTTTGGGTTATCCTCTTCTTATATATATATATATATATATATATATATATATATATATATATATATATATATATATAATTGTTGTTAACCTGTTTATTTATTGTCTGTCAATAAACTTGTTCTTGAGAACCTTGCGTCTCCTTCACCTGTGTCAATTTATTGGTATAATTGAGCATTCATTCTATGTACCTTATCTGGGATAATTCCAATAGAATTGTTTCTTTATGCAAGCTATGTTGCATTGGTTTTACAAGTTTCCTCCTATGTGGATATAAACCTTTGTCCAATACAAGTATTGTGTGGAGAACTGGTCGATATTTCATATTGACGCAGTGGTTCTTTACAAACTATGCTTTACTTAATAGAGGGTGAGACCACTATATTAGCTTGCCTGGTATTCATACATAGGTATATGTACTCTTCGATACTTTTTCAGAGTCTAGTGGGACTCTTCCCTGTAGGGGGCAGGAAGCTCTAACATGGTTTATAGTTAGTTGAAAAGATGTATAACGGTAACATCTTAGGTCTCTAGGTCTAGTCGACCGGGAAAAATTACCTCCGGGGAGTATGGCACGTTCTGAGAATCCACAGATACAGTAATGCTCTGGTATACTTCCATCAGGACGACATGGCTTGAGCCCAAAAATCGGATTTTCAGCGAAGCAAAAAATCTATTTTTGGGTGAGATGGCCATGGCGTCCTGATGGACCCGCCCTTGCCTTTCTAAGAAAGGGCTGTAGGACCCCTCCCTACATACAGTATCTGTAGCACCTCGTGTACGCTACAAGGAATACAGATGGCGCCTGGATTGGCGCCAGGCACGCTTACGAAACGGGAGATAGGGAGCCTTGGGAGCGGCCCCCCTTTTTCTTTCCCGATTTCGTTTCTTGCCAATTGCCCCCTGCGAGACGTAATCTCTGTTCGGGGTGCAGATTGCCATGTGGCGTGTCAAGAATACGTCCTCTGATATGTCGCGATATCCCTTTCACGAGGGATATTCGCTCCAGGAGTTAGAATTCTGGTACCTTAAGGTAAATTCTCTGGGAATATCGCCGTAGTTGTAATATACCCTAGGAAGCTACCCAATAGGAACTTCCATCAGGACGACATGGCCATCTCACCCAAAAATAGATTTTTCGCTTCGCTCAAAATCTGTTATATATATATATATATATATATATATATATATATATATATATATATAAATAAATAAATATGTGTGTGTACGTTTGTGTCCCGTATACTATATACTGTATATATATATATATATATATATATATATATATATATATATATATATGTATATATATATATATATATATATATATATATAT
>NC_090740.1:80212375-80222375 GCF_036898095.1 Palaemon carinicauda
GGAACTATCACAGAGTAATGATTCCTCTAGATGTTTATTTGTCGGAAAATTTTGTTTACTTTTTTTTTGATTGAATATCATCAAATTTTTTTAGCTAAAATATTGTTTTACATTTTTTTTTTTTTCGATTTTATTTCCCTTCAAAAAAAAATTTTTGGGTCAGAATTTTAATTTTATAGTCGTAAAATAATCGACAATTATCCAGCAACCCACCATACAATTTTTATGCATATCCAATAATAATTAGATTAGTAAATAACACCTTGAAATTGACATACCCCTCCTACATTTCAAGTGGCAGATTAGGGAGTCTGAGTCAGTGTGGTTGGCGGCCATTTTGTGGACATATCCGAAGCGTAAGTTGCCCTATCTATATATATTCTTGTTCCCTATAGAATTTGTGATATTTTTGTATATTTTTACCTGCATAAATATCATATTATATATTAAATATACGTATTTGTTTACGAAATTTCTAAGTACTCAAAAAATTACCTTTAGATATGGCCCCTGATATAAATGTAATTTACAAAATAATGAAGATTTTTTTACATATTTCTATTTTAGGATAACATATGTTTATTCCCTAAAAAAATTAGCCACTTCCTATTTCATTTGGGTACCCAAAAAAATTCATGAAATTTGGACAATTTTTTTTGGCCAAAAAAAGTTACCCTTTTTTTCTCATTTCATATCTTCACCTCCATGGGTCTGACTTCATCCAAAATATATCAAGATGTGTCCTAAACATTCAAGAATCAATTCCTAAAAGGATTTGTGTATATATGTATAAACTTTTTTTTTATGAATTTTTATGTCAGGTCTTTTTTTTTTCTACTTAATTTTTTAAAATATTTATAATAAATATTTTTTCTGCAGATGAGTAGTATTTATCTTTACAGTTGTTTTAAGCATTCATTGAAGTTTTTTTTTGGCAAAAGAAAAAAGGAGGTTACTGCAAAAACTGATTTTTCAAGAATTTTTTTTGGCGTCGGGGTCGTTCGCGTCCGAGTATACCCTTAAAGGGGTGTCCGAGGACCGTACCTATCCAGGGATAATACTGATAAAAATGGCAGAAGACACTTAAATATTTGCAGGAAGTTTTCCTAAAATAAAAAAAAAACTAATAAATTTAATGAAAAAAGAAATGATAGTCAAACAGACTTTGAGACTGATAGTGTGGTAATATCATCTTTCCATCTATTTCAATCCAATCTAACTTTTTCAACATATCCGATGCATGACAACATTTCCGCTTCAACTGGAAAATAAAAACTTTATTTAGCCTATCAGAAACTTTCTTCGATAACCTACCAATTGCTTTTTTATATGCCTGTAAAGTCAGAGAGAATTTTTATTTTTTATTTTTTTATTTTTATTGTCTTTATACAGAAAATATTTTAGAAAAATAGTCTGACTAGTTCTTATGTCTTGATAGTAAGCAATAAAGAGTGGGAATAACCTTATCTGCTTCTCTACTTTATTCAAAGCAAGTTAATATATATTTAAACACAATTTTATATTGATTATATTGGATTTACATCTTTGGGGTATTTATCGGACCATTGGGGCCGAGGAGCCCGGGAAACACTGATGTGAAACTGTTGGCAAACCCAGAAGTTGGAGATGATCTTTTTATCATAAAAATATTTATACAGAATATTAGCCCGATAGTATGTGGTTTGGAAACTCTGCCGCGAATATTTAATTACAGCAAGCTTAAGAAAAAAATATGTACACAAAAAAAAAAAAATACCAATAGACTGAAATATATTAATATTTTCTGTAACCACCTCATATTCGAGTACATAACTTCCTTCCCAAACCTTTCTTTATCTCAGAATATGTACTGCTTGTATCTTCTTTCCAAATCTTTCATAGTCAAAATCACCATTTTCCTCTCTCCTGTCGTAATAGTTTACCAAAAGTGGCAGAACACAACTCTTGATAATTTCAAGGTGTAGTGGCCGTGACTCAATCCTCCACGAAGAGAGACTGCGTTCGATTAATTGTAAATGTTTCATAAATATTTCCTTTTTTAGTAAAATTTTCCTATGTTCAGTTTCTTATGAGACCTTTAATCGAGCTCATATCTTTCTTTAAGACTGTTTCATCAAATACAGTATGTGTCACCTTATAACTTTAAATGTATTTCGGTTATGATTGCCATTTTACATATTACCCCAAGCATAATACTCAATGACATCATTAAGCGCTTGCTCTTTACAACTCTTTTCCTAAAAATAAATCTCCAAAAATCGTGGATCATTTGTATGTTTCATAAGAAAGTTAACCTTTCCATAAGGATTTGTCCTTTGCCTTTCCTATGTACCTTGGGATATTACATTCAGAATTTCATAACAATTTCATCTTGCTTTAAATAAATATACTTATTAGTAGCGATGATGATACCGGAATTCACTTGAGATGTAAGAGGTTAATACAATGGAGTAAGAAATTGCCAATATTCAAATAAGTTTTTGAATTACAAGTTATGAGAATATAATTAGAGGCAGTCAATTCTCAAGGAAATTGGTATCGAATTATATAATTGGTTTATTATTTTACGGCTTGAAAAGCTTCGTTGAAAAAGGTCATAACAAGTAATATTTTAGAGGTAACTGATAAGATATTCAGTGCTATAATAGACAGCATTTTGTGGGTTTGGAAGTCTTTTATTGAGACCGTCTTTGAAGGGAATTGATACTATAACAGTCACATCAATAACATAGCAATTATAGACAGAATCCACCGTTATTATGTTTTATAAGATGCGTATGAACTTAAATTAATGAGAAAGTAAATTGAAATATATCAATCATAACGGGATCTGGCAGTAATTGAATTCATTATTATTATTATTATTATTATTATTATTATTATTATTATTATTATTATTATTATTATTATTATCATTTTTATTAGCCAAGCTACAACCCTAGTTTGAAAAGCAAGATTCTACAAGCCCAAGGGCTCCAACAGGGAAAAAAAGCCCAGTCAGGAAAGGAAACAAGGAAATAAACAAATGATGAGAATTAATTAACAATATATCATTCTAAAAACAGTAACCGCGTCAAAACAGATATTTCCTATATAAACTATTAACAATGTCAAAAAAAAATAGGTTATATATAAACTATAAAAAGACTCATGTCAGCCTGGTCAACATAAAAACATTTGTTCCAACTTTTAACTTTTTAAGTTCTACTGATTCAACTACCCGATTAGGAAGATCATTCCACAACTTGTAACAGCTGGAATAAAACTTCTAAAATACTGTGTAGTATTGAACCTCATGATGGTGAAGGCCTGGCTATTAGAATTAACTGCCTGCCTAGTATTACGAACAGTATAGAATTGTCCAGGGAGATCTGAATGTAAAGGATGGTCAGAGTTATGAAAAAACAAGTTATCAAATGAAAAACATCCATCCTATTCATATTACTACTGTAGGTATGCAATTCATTTTAATACTCGTGCCTTCTGAATCATGAGGCTCAATACTACACAGTATTATCTTCCCAATCAGGTAATTAAATCGAGAGAACTTCAAAAGTTCAAACTTGCACAAACTATTTTTTTTGTTGAGCAGGCTGACATAAGTCTCTCTTTTATAGATTATATGTGAAAGATATATTTCAATGTTGCCACTGTTCTTAAAATATTTTTGACTATTTTTTATTACTTCTCTTTTAGTTTACATACTTATTTCCTATCCTCAATGAGCTATTTTTCCTTGTTGGAGCTTTTGGGCTTATAGAATCCTTCTGTTCCAACTACGGTCATAGCACAGCTAATAATAATAATAATAACAATAATAATAATAATAATAATAATAATAATAATAATAATAATTTGTAATATCTAATAATAATTAAGTCTGAGCTGTAAGAGGGCCCCATAACTATCTTGTGGTAGTATCTTAACATTATTATTATTATTATTATTATTATTATTATTATTACTAGTAGTAGTAGTAGTAAAATTAGTAGTAGTAGTAGTAGTAGTAGTAGTAGTAGTAGTAGTAGTAGTAGTACCTAATCTACAACCCTAGTTGGAAAGGAAGTTGCTATAAGCCAAAGGGCTCCAAGAGAGAAAAAGAGCCCAGTATGGAAAAGAAACAAAGAAATGAATAAACTAAAGGAGAAGTAGTGAACAATTAAAATTAATTATTTTAAGGCCAGTAACAGCATTAAAATAGATCTTTCATATACAAATTATAAAACCTTAAAAAAATAAGAACAATAATATAGAAGAGTGTGCCCTATTTGCACACAATGGAAGAACACTGTACAGAGGCTAGAGTACTACCCTGGAATATCGAACAATAGTTTGACTTTGCACTGTCCTTCTCCTAGAACAGCTGGTTGCAAGAGCCAAGAAGTCTCTCCTACCCTTACTCCGAGGAAATTAGCCATTGATCATTTATAGTACATTGGTTAATTAACCCCTAAGGTGATGAAAATGAAATTCTTTGATAATCTCAGTATTGTCAGGTGTATGAGGATAGAATATAATATGGAAAGAATAAGCTAGACTATTTGGTGAATATGTAGGAAAAGTAAAATGGAACCGCAACCAGAGAGAGGGATGCTATGAAGTAGTGTCTGGCTAATCAAAGGACCCAATATCTCTCTATTGGCAGTATCTCAACATTTTCTTTAGTAAAAATATGTTATTTTGTGCATATAGTCCATATAAGACTATTGGTAAACCGTTCTTGGAAAAAAAATAATAATATTAGTTTACATACTTATTTCCTATCCTCAATGAGCTATTTTTCCTTGTTGGAGCTTTTTGGCTTATAGAATCCTTCTGTTCCAACTACGGTCATAGCACAGCTAATAAAAATAATAATAATAATAATAATAATAATAATAATATTAATAATAATAATAAAAATAATTTGTAATATCTAATAATAATTAAGTCTGAGCTGTAAGAGGGCCCCATAACTATCTTGTGGTAGTATCTTAACATTATTATTATTATTATTATTATTATTATTATTATTATTATTACTAGTAGTAGTAGTAGTAAAATTAATAGTAGTAGTAGTAGTAGTAGTAGTAGTAGTAGTAGTAGTACCTAATCTACAACCCTAGTTGGAAAGGAAGTTGCTATAAGCCAAAGGGCTCCAAGAGAGAAAAAGAGCCCAGTAAGGAAAATAAACAAAGAAATGAATAAACTAAAGGAGAAGTAGTGAACAATTAAAATTAATTATTTTAAGGCCAGTAACAGCATTAAAATAGATCTTTCATTAACTTAATTGTTTTTTCAATACCGAGGGGGAAGTGATCTTCGTAAGGGATTAATTTTTCCCTCAAGAAACCTAATACGTCGTTGATCGGGACCTTTGTAAATAGGGATTCTACGTCAAGACTCAAGAGTTTTACATTTACAATTACATTTCATTTTCATCACCTTATATAGAAGGTATTAAAAATATAACAAATCATATAAAAACTGAGAACCCCTTTGTTTTTTCATATCCAAAGACCATAGGAAGCGCCCTTATTAATGTTTATCAAAATAAAAGAGAGATAGAATCCGGCGTTTACAAAGTACCATGTAGGGATTGTGAAAAAGTGTACGTTGGGCAAACTGGCCGTTCGCTATCTCAAAGATTATCCGAACACAAAAGATCTGTTAGATATGGGTATGAAAACTCGGGGATTTTCATTCACCTTAGGGATTTAGGGCACCAGATTAACTGGAGTGAGTCGTCTTTGCTTTTTAAGAGTACCTGTCCGTACAGAAGGAAAATCCTGGAATCAGCCATCATAAATCAATCAAACAAAATGAACGTATGTGGGGGCCAATGGAAAGCTGACACAGTGGACAATACTCTTCTCAACCCTATCATTAAGAAGATAATCCACGGAGACCGACCACCAGACATGCATCAGAGGTCAAGACTTCCTCCAAGCGGCTCAACAATAAGAACACGCACCTGGATGTAATTAAATTTGGCTAATCCTTCCAGCAATTATAACAACTATAGAACAATTGAACACACCCTTTTGCTTTCATATATAAACCGTCACTCTCCACTGTAATTCTCACTTTAACTTTATTTCCTGAAGAGGGTCGATGTTTATTGACCGAAATATAGTGTGATTTATTCATATTTCCTGTGTTTCTTTTATGGGCCTTTTTGAAAAAACATGTTAAACTGTTCGATTACAGTTATAAATAAGACATATTAGCCCATCATGGAACCCCTTCGTTTTTTCCATATCTTCAGTTGGAATGCCGATATCAAGCATATATTCAGACGTTATGAACGACTAGTGCAGGGACTTCACCGGAGGAAAAACCAGAAATGGTTTCTTGAAGAGTGTCTGCAAGAACAAGTTATACCAAAAATGTATGGCTTTTCACGCTGGACATCAACATCGGACCCCTTTCCTAATTCCTCCAGGACATTTCTGCAAGAACGAATAATGTCAGCAAATCATGACATCTATGTATCACGGAGGAATATAAGTGAATTGGGGGTATCTCTTCGTCTACTATGCCGAGATGATGGTATGTACAGAGATCTTTCTTCATATGTGCTGACTGGTGCTATTAATAGTAGTGTGACTCACTCCGAGAAATTGAATAATAAATTAGAAAGACTCATACGAAATAGTACATGGAATAATTTAGGATTGGAAAATAACGTTTTGAATTTATCGAACCGTCCACTCACAGTGAATGAGCAAACAGCTCTGAATCTAGGTATCTCTTTTGCTATGAAACCCGGACGGGAAAGTCATTTTGATTATGTGGTGGCCTTCGATAAACATTTCTCTAAAAACAATTTTGAAAAAGATGAAACTTGCCTAAAAGGAATCTTGTTAAATGCATTAGAACAAAGTAACAGTAAAAATCCGCTTCCCAGAAGGTTTCATAATGCAATTTTTTCATTAAACAAAACCGATAATATCATCATCACAAAATCGGATAAAGACGGAAAAATAGTCATTCTTGATAAAGAGACGTATGTCAACAAAGTTCAACAACTCTTAAACGATGACACTACATATGAAAAGCTAACAAAAGATCCCCGTAACTCTGTTGCTCCAGAGTTTTTCAAATCCGTAAGAAAAATCGGAAATAATAAAAAAGACATCGAGGTCTTAGAAAAATTCAAAGTCATGAACCCTTCGTTGCCATATTTTTACGGGCTCCCAAAAACTCATAAGGACGGTATTCCCTTACGCCCAATCGTCTCATGTAAAGGGTCATTTATATATAATATATCAAAATGGTTAGCAGACTTGCTGTCTCCCTTTCTAGGGAGCTTTTCTTCAGCTCATATTAAGCATGCAGAGGACTTCATCCAGAAATTCAATAGATTAAATATCCCGGTAAACAATGTAAAACTCTTGAGTCTTGACGTAGAATCCCTATTTACAAAGGTCCCGATCAACGACGTATTAGGTTTCTTGAGGGAAAAATTAATCCCTTACGAAGATCACTTCCCCCTCGGTATTGAAAAAACAATTAAGTTAATTAAACTAAGCGTGTCAAATAACGTTTTCTCTTTCAATGGAAATTTTTACAAACAGAAATTTGGCTGTAGTATGGGCAGCCCGTTATCTCCAATTTTACCTAACCTCTACATGGAATACTTTGAAACAGAAATTTTAACAACAATTAAACCTACGAACATGGTTTGGCAACGCTATGTTGATGACATTTTCACATATTGGGATGATAGCTGGGGAGATTTCAATATATTTTTCAATAATCTAAATTCCCTAGTCCCTAGCATAAAATTTAAAACTGAATGGGAAAAAGATGGAAAATTAGCTTTTTTGGACATACTAATTATAAGGGAATCGACGGGGTATAATTTCACTGTGTATAGAAAACCAACTTTCTCTATTTCCTACATTCATTTCTTTAGTTATCACGACATTTCTGTAAAAATTGGAGTAGCTTGCAATCTATTTCTTAGAGGTTTGAGAATCTGTTCCCCAGCCTACCTAAATAAAGAATTTGAAATCATCCGTAAACAACTCGCCCAGCTATTCTACCCGACGTATGTCATAGAAAAGGCCATCAACAAAGCCAACACGATATATTATAAAGATCATGATGTTACTAACCAAAGAGATTTTAAAAATAAGATAAAACTCCCATATATAGAAGGTATTAAAAATATAACAAATCATATCAAAACTGAGAACCCCTTTGTTTTTTTAATCCAAAGACCATAGGAAGCGCCCTTATTAATGTTTATCAAAATAAAAGAGAGATAGAATCCGGCGTTTACAAAGTACCATGTAGGGATTGTGAAAAAGTGTACGTTGGGCAAACTGGCCGTTCGCTATCTCAAAGATTATCCGAACACAAAAGATCTGTTAGATATGGGTATGAAAACTCGGGGATTTTCATTCACCTTAGGGATTTAGGGCACCAGATTAACTGGAGTGAGTCGTCTTTGCTTTTTAAGAGTACCTGTCCGTACAGAAGGAAAATCCTGGAATCAGCCATCATAAATCAATCAAACACAATGAACGTATGTGGGGGCCAATGGAAAGCTGACACAGTGGACAATACTCTTCTCAACCCTATCATTAAGAAGATAATCCACGGAGACCGACCACCAGACATGCATCAGAGGTCAAGACTTCCTCCAAGCGGCTCAACAATAAGAACACGCACCTGGATGTAATTAAATTTGGCTAATCCTTCCAGCAATTATAACAACTATAGAACAATTGAACACACCCTTTTGCTTTCATATATAAACCGTCACTCTCCACTGTAATTCTTACTTTAACTTTATTTCCTGAAGAGGGTCGATGTTTATTGACCGAAATATAGTGTGATTTATTCATATTTCCTGTGTTTCTTTTATGGGCCTTTTTGAAAAAACATGTTAAACTGTTCGATTACAGTTATAAATAAGACATATTAGCCCATCATGGAACCCCTTCGTTTTTTCCATATCTTCAGTTGGAATGCCGATATCAAGCATATATTCAGACGTTATGAACGACTAGTGCAGGGACTTCACCGGAGGAAAAACCAGAAATGGTTTCTTGAAGAGTGTCTGCAAGAACAAGTTATACCAAAAATGTATGGCTTTTCACGCTGGACATCAACATCGGACCCCTTTCCTAATTCCTCCAGGACATTTCTGCAAGAACGAATAATGTCAGCAAATCATGACATCTATGTATCACGGAGGAATATAAGTGAATTGGGGGTATCTCTTCGTCTACTATGCCGAGATGATGGTATGTACAGAGATCTTTCTTCATATGTGCTGACTGGTGCTATTAATAGTAGTGTGACTCACTCCGAGAAATTGAATAATAAATTAGAAAGACTCATACGAAATAGTACATGGAATAATTTAGGATTGGAAAATAACGTTTTGAATTTATCGAACCGTCCACTCACAGTGAATGAGCAAACAGCTCTGAATCTAGGTATCTCTTTTGCTATGAAACCCGGACGGGAAAGTCATTTTGATTATGTGGTGGCCTTCGATAAACATTTCTCTAAAAACAATTTTGAAAAAGATGAAACTTGCCTAAAAGGAATCTTGTTAAATGCATTAGAACAAAGTAACAGTAAAAATCCGCTTCCCAGAAGGTCTCATAATGCAATTTTTTCATTAAACAAAACCGATAATATCATCATCACAAAATCGGATAAAGACGGAAAAATAGTCATTCTTGATAAAGAGACGTATGTCAACAAAGTTCAACAACTCTTAAACGATGACACTACATATGAAAAGCTAACAAAAGATCCCCGTAACTCTGTTGCTCCAGAGTTTTTCAAATCCGTAAGAAAAATCGGAAATAATAAAAAAGACATCGAGGTCTTAGAAAAATTCAAAGTCATGAACCCTTCGTTGCCATATTTTTACGGGCTCCCAAAAACTCATAAGGACGGTATTCCCTTACGCCCAATCGTCTCATGTAAAGGGTCATTTATATATAATATATCAAAATGGTTAGCAGACTTGCTGTCTCCCTTTCTAGGGAGC
>NC_090740.1:80229875-80237375 GCF_036898095.1 Palaemon carinicauda
GGTAGAATTTGAATATGAAAACTAGTGAATATTGCAGTTTACAGACCCCCAAATACTAAGGAGTTTGTCCTAATAATAGAAACAATAGAGGATATATGTAGAAACCATAAAGACTGGAATATACTCATATCCGGAGATTGGAAAGAACGGATAGAAGAAAGTGGTATTATATATACATATAAAGAGAGAGTCATGGTTGCGCAGAAGATAAGAGACAGTTTGAAACGCTTCAAGATGCAATTAGAACATAATATGCAACAATTAAATCATATTCCAATAAGAAAGGACAATGTCCTAGATTTAGTATTTGTGAATGAGATGAATTATGTTAAGGAAATGATAGTGTATAACACGGGAATTTCAGACCACGTCATAGAACTAATAGTCCATTTTAAAGCAAGTGAACGTAGAGATAAAGAAAGCAGAAAACGATGGGAATAATATGGAAGATATAATTTCTATGGTAAGAATATAAAATGGTAAAAAAAAATGAACAATTGAACAAAGATTGGAAAAATTTATTAGTAAGTGATAATATACAGGTAAATACGGACATATTGTACAAAATACTGGAGAAAATTGTTGAAAAATATGTACCAAAAAAAAAATAAATAAATAAACATCAGGCATGCATACCAAGAGACAAAAGGATTTTATTTCAGCAAATTACAAAGTAGAAGAAAAATATTGCAAAAGAAAAAAATGTATGGAAAATGATTGAAATAAAAAGTAAGAGAGAAAATGCAGAAAAAAAGATTATACAATCGAAAGAAAATGAAAAAAGGGACTTAGAAGAAAGGACACTTCAAAATATCAAGAAAAAAACAAAAGTACTTTACTCCTATGCAAGATGAATAAAGAGAGATTCGAAATAGTCCCTCTAAGAATTGAAGGACAGTTGACGAATAAAAAAAAAGGAAATATTCAACCTATTAGCAGAAAAGTATTAGAGTGAATTCAAGCTAAGAATTGCGAATGAGAGTAATGAAACCGAAATGAGAGAAGAGAATATTGAATATCTAACGGATATATATATATATATATATTAATGAAGCAGATATTGTGCATGCTATATGCGAAATTAAAAATGGATCAGCGGCCGGGCCAGATGGAATTCCAGCACACACTATCGCTAAGCCACTTGTAATACTGCTAAGACAAAGTGTACATATGAGCAAGATATATGCTAAACATAAATTAGCTTATATAACCCCTATTTTCAAAAGTGGATCAAGGCTAGAGCAAACAATTATAGACCAGTTAGTCTTATATCACATATTATGAAAGTGTATGAAAGGGTAATAAGAAAGGAAGTAATGAATCATTTCGTTAGAAATAATTCATCTAGTATACAGTAGGTCAACAAAGTTTTGTGCTCGGAAAAGTACACAAACCTAACTGATAGCACGCTATGAAAGCATATGAAAATATGATAAATGAAAAAGACACAGATGTGGTATATCTAGATTTTGCAAAAGCTTCTGACAAGGTACACCATAATATATAAGAGAAAAAAAATGAGAAAGCATAATATTAAGGGAAAGATACGAAAATGGATAAAAGAATTACTAGAAAACAGAAAACATATAGTGGTTGCAAATGACGAGAAATCATATGAAGCTCAGGTAATATCTGGCGTGCCACAGGGTACGGTATTAGCTGCACTGTTATTTGTTATTATGATCTCAGACATAGATTGTAATGTTAAAGACTCTATAGTGAGAAGTTTTGCCGATGACACAAGAATAAGTAGAGAAATTACTTGTGATGAAGATAGGAACTCACTACAAAGAGATCTAAACAAAATATATCAATGGGCGGAGATAAATAGGATGGTATTTAACTCCGATAAATTCGAATCAATAAATTATGGAAACAGAGAAAGAATGGTATATGCATACAGGAACCTATTAACGAGACAATCACAAACAAGGAAGCAATTAACACGAGAACTGCTAAAAGCCTTTTGAGCGGCTGTATGGGAGACTGCTATAAGCCTCTTCAGAGCGCGCATTTTCTATTCTCGCAAATTTCCCTTTAGAACTTATTCGACTTGTATTTATTTTGTAATTATTTTCAGTTAAAGCTGGTTTTATATCAACATATTAAAAACATGAACGATAAAAAAATAAAAAAAAATATATAACAACATACATTCATATACACACAAACTATATCATATCGTAAAATATTGTGTAGGAAGGGAGATAAAACCTGTGACAACTCTCAAATCCTACCTCGGGACGGCGTTTGGCTAGTGTAAATTATGACAACACTACCGAATATTTTTTATTTTAATATCTGCGAGTGGTTGTTTAAAAAATATAATTTTATTATAAGTAACTGGGTAGTTGTTTACCCCCAAAAAATATTGAGAGAGAGAGAGAGAGAGAGAGAGAGAGAGAGAGAGAGAGAGAGAGAGAGAGAGAGAGAGAGAGAGAGAGAGAGAGAGAATAATCATTTTAAGAAATATTTTGAATATTCTGTATTCATTATTCATATCCACAATAGGAATTTTCTATATATTTTGTATATACCATATATATATATATATATATATATATATATATATATATATATATATATATATATATATATATATATATATAACAACCGGGATGGAATATTAGATATCTGGATGATACATGCATGAACTTATTACAAAAACATTGGTATAGATATGAGTTAGATTCTGAAACATTGTATTTGTGTCAACATAGCCTCACCATGGGACTGTAGTAAAATGACATTGCCGTATTTCTCGGGTTAAAGACCTTGGTGTAATGTTAAAAAGGAATATGTTATGTAACGACCAAATAGCAACACTGTTGGCTAAATGTAAAGCAAAAATGGGAATGCTATTCAGACAATTTAATACAAGAAAAGCTGAACACATGGTTATGCTGTACAAAACTTATGTACGTAGTACACTCGACTACTGCAATGTGATATGGTACCCACACTGCCAAAAGGATATTGCACAAATAGAGAGTTTACAAAGGTCCTCTACTGCTAGAATAGAAGAGGTTAAGGACCTATACTACTGGAAAAGACTGCAATATTTAAAATTATACTGTCTAGAAAGGAGAAGAGAACGCTACATGATAATAAAAGCATGGGAACAAATCGAAGGAATTACTGAAAACATCATGGAGCTAAAAATATCAGAAAGAGCAAGCCGAGGTAGATTAATAGTGCCCAAAAATATACCAGGAAAACTAAGGATGGCACAAAGGACATCAATACACTACGCACCAGCATCGATAATGCAGCGACAATTTAATGCGCTGCCAGCTCATCTAAGAAACATATCAGAAGTAAAGGTAGATGTGTTTCAGAATAAGCTCGATAAATACCTAAGCTGCATCCCAGACCATCCAAGACTGGAAGATGCAAAATACACTGGAAGATGCATAAACAACTCTCTGGTGGATATATAAGGGGGCTCACACTGAGGGACCTTGGGGAACCCAAACATAGAATAAGGTAATGAGGTAAGCCCATATAAATGTACTCTTGTGTATTTTATCTCTTTTTTTCTTTCTCTACTGAAATACAGCTAAGAACAGTAAATTTCTATGGAGAATGTCTGATTACAATCACGGACTTTTCTGACAGTGTATACGTCGCCTATTTCAGAAATGTAAAACACAACTTTAAATTTTCAAACGTATTTAGAGTACTGCATGAGAAGTGTTATGTAAATTTATAATCATAGAAAAGTAATTTTTAAGTAAGAGTTTCTTAATCAAAATTTTCTTATGGAAAAAAATGTTTGTCTTTAATTGATATATTATTTCAAAGGTATCCCTAGCTATATGTTTTGCATTGCCGCTCCTTATTCACATTCATAGGACTTCATATATAAATATTGATGAAACGATATATGCAATGTTGTAACATATTTTTCAAAGTGCCTCTTCAGCTGAAGGGTTTTATATAATGTCAACAAATCGGCAGAGTTGTTTTATATTTTCTGAGAATGTAAAGAAAATAAATTAAAAGTTAATTAGAAAGTTGGATTTAAAAATATATGAATCTTTTTAAATAGCTTTTCATTTTTTTTTTGGAGAAAATATAATACAACTTTGCCGATTTATTGGATTTACATGAAAACATTTGAATACCACTATTTTATCTAACGCTGCTTTTTCAATCACAAAATATAATTAATATATAGTTGAAGTGACTCTTCAGCTGAAGAGGCCCTTTAAAAAAATGGTGCAAAAGCTGCTGCTATTTCCAAGTATAATTGAAAAGGCTCATTGAAAGAAAGTGCGAAGGTCCTGCAATTTTTAAATATAATTAAAAAAGCACTTTGAAAAAAGTTCCAAAGCCCCTGATATTCTTAAATATGACACTTTGAAAAAAAGTGCAAAAGCTCCTGCTATTTTAAAATATAATTAAAGAGGCGCTTTGAAGAAAGTGCGAGAGTTCTTGCATTTTTTTAATATAATCAAAGAGGCACTTTGAAAAAAAGTGAGAAATCTCTTGCCATTTTTAAATATAAGAAAGGAGGCACTTTGGAAAAAGTGTGAAAGCGCCTGTTATTTTTTGATATAATTAAAGAGACAATTTGATAAAAGTGCGAAAGCTACGGCTATTTTTATATATAAGTAAAGAGGCCCTTTGAAAAATGTTCGAAAGCTCCTGCTTCTTTTTAATATAATTAAAGAGGCACTTTGAAAAAAGTGCGAAAGCTCCTGTTATTTTTAGATATAATTGAAGAGGCCCTTTGAAAAAAGTGCGAAATTTCTTGCTATTTTTAAATATAATTAAAGGCACTTTGAAAAAAGCGATAAAGCTCCTGCTATTTTTTTAATATAATTGAAGAGGCACTCTGAAAAGAGTGCGAAAGTTCCTGATATTTTTAAATATAATTAAAGAGGTATTTTGAAAAAAGAGCGAAAGCTCCTGCTATTCTTACATATAAGTGACGAGGCACTTTGAAAAAAGTGCGAAAGCTCGTGTTATTTTTAAATAAAATTGAAGAGGAACTTTGCATAAAGTGCAAAAGTTCCTGTTATCTTAAAATATAATTGAAGAGGCCCTTCGAAAAAAATGCGAAAGCTCCTGCTATTTTTAGATATAAATAAATAGGCCCTTTGAAAAAAAAGTGCGAAAGCTCCTGCTATTTCTAAATATGATTGAAGAAGCACTTTGAAAAAAGTGCGAAAGCTCCTGTTATTTTTAAATATTATTAAAGAGGCAATTTGAAAAAAAGTGCGAAATCTTCTGTTATTTTTAGATATAATTGAAGAGACTCTGAAAATATTGTGAAAACTCCTGTTATTTTTAAATATAATTAAAGAGGCCCTTTGAAAAAAGTGCGAAAGCTCCTGCTATTTCTAAATATGATCGAAGAAGCACTTTGAAAAAAGTGCGAAAGCTTCTGCTATTTTTAAATGTAACTGAAGATGCTCTTTGAAGAAATTTCGAAAGCTCCTGTTATTTTTAGATATAATTGAAGAGGTCTTTTGAAAAAAGTGTGAAATCTCGTGCTTCTTTTAAATATGATTTAATGGACACTTAGAAAAAGTGCGGAAGCTCCTACAATTTTTAAATATGATTGAAGAGATACTTTGAAAAAAGTGCGAAAGATCCTGCTATATATAGATATAAGCGAAGAGGCACTTTGAAAAAAGTGCGAAAGCTCCTGGTATATTTAAATATTATTAAGGAGGCACTTTGAAAAAAGTACGAAAGCACATGTTATTTTTAAATATTATTAGAGAGGTACTTTGAAAAAAAAATTGCAAAAGCTCCTGCTATTTTTACATGTAATTGAAGAGGCACTTTGAAAAAAGGGCGATAGATCCTGCATTTTTAAATATAATTGAAGAGGCCCTTTGAGAAGAATTGCAAAAGCTTTTTATATTTTTCAATATTATTAAAGAGGCACTTTGAAAAAATCGCGACAGCTCCTGCTATTTTCTAATATAATTGAAAAAGCTCTTGGAAAAAAGTGGGAAAGCTCCTGTTGTTTTTAAATATTATTGAAGCAGCACTTTGGAAAAAGTGCGAAAACTTCTGTTATTTTTAGATATAAGTGAAGAGGCTCTTCGAGAAAATTGTATAAGCTCCTGTTATTTTTAAATATAATTGAAGAGGCCCTTTGAAAAAAGTGCAAAATCTCCCGCTATTTTCAAATATAATTGAAGAGGCACTTTGAAAAAAGTGCGACAGTTCCTGCTATTTTTTAATAGAATTGATGAACTTTGAAAAAAAGTGCGAAATCTCCTGTTATTTTTAAATATAATTGAAGAGGTCTTTTGAAAAAATTGCAAAAGCTCCTGTTATTTTTAAATATAATTGAAGAGGCACTTTGGAAAAAGTGTGAAAGCTCCTGCTATTTTTAGATATAATTGAAGAGGGTCTTTGAAAAATGTGCGACAGCTCCTGCTATTTTTAAATATAATTGAAGGGGCACTTTGAAGAAAGTGGGAAAGCTCCTGCTATCTTTAAATATAATTGAAGAGGCACTTTGAAAAAAGTGTGAAAGCTCCTGCTATATCTAAATATAATTGAAGAGGCACTTTGAAAAAGTGCGACAGCTCCGGCTATTTTACAAACATTATTGAAGAAGTACTTTGAAAAAAAGTGAGAAAGCTCCTGTTATTTTTAAATATTATTAAAGAGGCACTATGAAAAACAGTGTGAAAGCTCCTGTAGTGTTTAAATATAATTGAAGAAGCACTTTGAAAAAAGTGTGACAGCTTTTGCTATTTTTAAATATAATTAAAGAGACACTTTGAAAAAAGTGCGACAGCTCCTGCTATTTTTAAATATAATTAAAGAGACCCTTTGAAAAAAGTGCGAAAGGTCCTGATATTTACAAATATAATTAGAGGACACTGAAAAAGTTGCAAAATCTCCTGCTATATTTAAATATAATTAAATGACACTGAAAAGTGTGAAAGCTCCTGCTATTTTTAAATATACACTTCACATACTCTAATTGCGGATTTTAATACCCGATAATAGCATTACCACATAGAAGTAGCACTGAATATTATAAAATCTACTATTGTGGTGATTGTCGTGAATAATTTGACTTCAAAGGTATGATTATTATTAGAATATATAATGTTCGATTTATGAAAATATATATATGTAGATATGAATCTTTATTATGATGAGCTTGATATTTCAATGTGAGATATAATTTCTCAATCAGTTTTACCGAAAACTATTGCCTAAGATGAAGATAGCTCTGGAATATAGATGGCCGTTACATGAACCTAGACAGACAAGTCAATGTACATCAGCCAATAACAACGAAAGTATTAACCTTGAGCGAGATGCAAATTCCAATTACAATCATTCGAGTGAAGAAGACAAGGGAAAGGGAAATGTTAATGCCTTAGAAACGATATTCATATGAGGCGTTTTGTTTTTTCCGAGTAACTAGAATATACTTGAAATATTCTATTATTATCAAATTGAAGAGAGAGAGAGAGAGAGAGAGAGAGAGAGAGAGAGAGAGAGAGAGAGAGAGAG
>NC_090740.1:80244875-80257375 GCF_036898095.1 Palaemon carinicauda
CTAATTATATAGTTGGGGAGTAAGTCTATTACCAAGGGTTGCATTTATCCCCAATTTACAATTTAAAGATATTTTAGCATTAAGTGATAAACCTTAACACTAAGATTGTACAGGTCTACCTGAAATCATTTATAATCGGACGATAATGTAATTCAATTAACGGTGGCAAAACGCAATGCCTGATGGCAGACTTTCAAAGGTCAAGGTCGAGTCCAAGGTCAAGGTTATGCAAAAGGTCAAATTCCGGTCATCAACCATACGGCCACAATTTTCATAGTAAAGTTATGAAACTTGCAGAGATATTAAACTGTTATCTAAAGAGTTGTTAAGTGAAAGGTCAAGGTTAACTCCAATGTCAAGGTCAAGCAAAAGGTCAAATTCCAGTCATCAATCGACTTTCCCAAGGATATTAGCATACTAGTAGTCTTTTCAAACGATCTGAACTTAAATCCCCTTATATTCCTGCAGAACCATTTGTATATATACTAATGAAAGCGATTCTAAGCACTAATCATTATTTCTCTGATCTGCCATAATTACAGTATTAATATGTATAATATAGCATAATCCATTCATCCTAAGTAGTTGGCTCTTTTCTGATATATTGTTACGTGACTGAGATACATTTTTTTTTTTAATATTTGGAGTAAAACCTTGTATTGAATAAAAAATCCCTTGATGAAAAACTTAGGCCCACTGTAGACTCTGTGATTTGCAACGTTGAATATTACATGTATTCATAGTTGTGGATATGAATTACAATTTGTAAAATCATGGAACGCCTGAAATACACATTAGAGAACAATATACTTTTAATCCCACTTCATAAGATAGAGATTAGAATTCAAGATGTTTTAATTGTTTGGGGACGATTTGAATATGTTCAAAACATCTTTTGTTAAAGGTATTGATAAAATAATTACATCTAAGAGTACTCGCATTTTCATTCTTTTCACATATAGAACAGTGATCATGAAGCTATACACTTTCTTTTTTTTTTTTTTTTACAAATTGTATAAATGGTTTAGATAGTATAATTCGATATATTATAGAGACTGGTGTACCAACCGCGTTTCACACAATTTTACATAATTCCTTTTGAATATATTATGCTTGTATCTTCGCTCTTCCCTCGCACTAAAACGAACATGAAAATTCATGTCTGGTTTTTCCTCTGTGATATTGTGTGTCTTGTGAACTTGTTATGTCCTGTTGCATTGAGGTTTTGTATATAAGGAGAGTGTTCCACAATAATATAACTCAGTCGTTTCCAATCTGCCTTTGAGTTCACACCCTTACTCGGCGCCGTCACATTAGTGACCCCGGAAGTCGACTCACTCCCACTGCCTTCCACCCCCACCTCCCTCGCCCCTCCATCGTTGGTACTATGACGGAGACTACATCAATTGGCGCCGCGGCCGCCCCATTGAAACTTTCACCGTTCGCCACCGGAGAGGCGTTTGCTTGGTTTCAACGCGCTGAAGTCCACTTTCGTATCAGGGGCGTGACTCGCTCAACCACCAAAGCGGATTATGTTCTCGCGGCGATACCCAAGGACACCTTCCCAGAAATATCCGACTGGCTTGGTGAACAAGGAGACACCCCAATAGCGTATGACGCCCTCAAATCATACCTTCTTCAGCAAAAAACTGTCCAAGGCAGAATCGGGTTATTCTACCTTCGATCGAGAATTGCTGGCGGTGCACTTGGCTGTCCGTCACTTTCGCCATTTCTTAGAAGGTACACCCTTCGTCATTCGCACAGACCACATGCCTCTGGTGCACGCCTTCACTCGACAGTCTGACGCCTGGTCCGCCCGTCAACGCCGACATCTCTCCGCCGTGGCTGAATACAATTGCACCCTCCAATACGTCCCTGGGAAAATGAATCCCGTTGCCGATGCCCTGTCAAGAAATATGTTGGCTGCCGTTCAACTGGGATTGGATTACAACGCCCTGGCTGAAGCCCAACGACAGGATCCAGAGTATCAAGCTTGTAGGACATCCTGCACGTCCCTCCGTTGGGAGGATTTTCCCCTCGAAAACTCCAACACCACCCTCCTCTGACGTCAGTACTGGTAGAGGGCGACCTTGGATTCCTGCTCCCATGCGCCGACAGGTGTTTGATCTCATCCACGGCCTTTCACATCCCTCGTGCCGTTCTACTGCACAGCTGCTGAAGGCAATGTTCATTTGGCACGGCATTTCTAAGGATGCTAAGGATTGGGTCCGTGCCTGTACTTCTTGCCAAACTTCCAAAGTACATCGACACACGGATTCAGGAGTGGGCACCTTTCCTCAACCTCAGCGTCGTTTCGCACACATTCACGTCGACGTTGTAGGCCCCCTACCAACATCAAAAGGACATCGTTACCTGTTTACCGTCATCGACCGCTCCACTCGTTGGCCTGAAGCCATTCCCATGGAAACTGCAACGTCCGCCTCATGTACATCTGCCTTACTCTCTGGATGGATTTCAAGATTCGGTATCCCTGAGCATATTACTTCTGACAGGGGAACCACTTTCACCTCTAAATTATGGACGTCATTGGCGAATCTCCTGGGCATCACCCTACATCAGACAACGGCCTACAACCCCGCTGCCAATGGAATGGTTGAACGTTTTCATCACACCCTCAAAGCAGCTTTGATGTCCCGCTGCAAGGATTGCAACTGGTTTACTCAGCTTCCCTGGGTCCTCCTTGGACTAAGGACCACTCCTAAAGACGCCCTCGACGTCTCGGCAGCCGAAATGGTGTATGGCGACCCGTTGGTCGTCCCTGCCGAATTTTTTCCTTCTACAACCTCCTCCGACGATCTCCAGCGCATACGTCACGTCGTGGGAAAATTTACTCCATGCCGCCAGACTTACAAGCCCCCAGCGAAGCATCACATACCAACGGACTTGCACTCTGCAATGCACGTCTTCCTGCGCAACGACACCAGCAAGCCACCACTAACGCCCCCTTACACGGGCCCTTTCCTTGTGATCCGACTCAGTTCGAAAGCATTCCTCCTAAACATTTGGGGCAAAGAAGACTGGGTCTCCAATGATCGTCTAAAACCTGCTTATCTTCTGCCAGATGACCCGCCTACAGTTCGCCTCTCTAGATCAGGGCGCCCTATTTAACATGTACAGTATGTCATTTTTAGGGGGGGAGCCATGTACCAACCGTGTTTCACACAATTGTACATAATTCCTTTTGAATATATTATGCTTGTATCTTCGCTCTTCCCTCGCACTAAAACGAACATGAAAATTCATGTTTGGTTTTTCTTCTGTGATATTGTCTGTCTTGTGAACTTGTTATGTCCTGTTGCATTGAGGTTTTGTATATAAGGAGAGTGTTCCACAATAATATAACTCAGTCGTTTCCAATCTGCCTTTAAGTTCACACCCTTACTCGGCGCCGTCACATTAGTGACCCCGGAAGTCGACTCGCTCCCACTGCCTTCCACCCCCACCTCCCTCGCCCCTCCATCGTTGGTACTATGACGGAGACTACATCAATTGGCGCCGCGGCCGCCCCATTTAAACTTTCACCGTTCGCCACCGGAGAGGCGTTTGCTTGGTTTCAACGCGCTGAAGTCCACTTTCGTATCAGGGGCGTGACTCGCTCAACCACCAAAGCGGATTATGTTCTCGCGGCGATACCCGAGGACACCTTCCCAGAAATATCCGACTGGCTTGGTGAACAAGGAGACACCCCAATAGCGTATGACGCCCTCAAATCATACCTTCTTCAGCAAAAAACTGTCCAAGGCAGAATTGGGTTATTCTACCTTCGATCGAGAATTGCTGGCGGTGCACTTGGCTGTCCGTCACTTTCGCCATTTCTTAGAAGGTACACCCTTCGTCATTCGCACAGACCACATGCCTCTGGTGCACGCCTTCACTCGACAGTCTGACGCCTGGTCCGCCCGTCAACGCCGACATCTCTCCGCCGTGGCTGAATACAATTGCACCCTCCAATACGTACATGGGAAAATGAATCCCGTTGCCGATGCCCTGTCAAGAAACACGTTGGCTGCCGTTCAACTGGGATTGGATTACAACGCCCTGGCTGAAGCCCAACGACAGGATCCAGAGTATCAAGCTTGTAGGACATCCTGCACGTCCCTCCGTTGGGAGGATTTTCCCCTCGAAGACTCCAACACCACCCTCCTCTGTGACGTCAGTACTGGTAGAGGGCGACCTTGGATTCCTGCTCCCATGCGTCGACAGGTGTTTGATCTCATCCACGGCCTTTCACATCCCTCGTGCTGTTCTATTGCACAGCTGCTGAAGGCAATGTTCATTTGGCACGGCATTTCTAAGGATGCTAAGGATTGGGTCCGTGCCTGTACTTCTTGCCAAACTTCCAAAGTACATCGACACACGGATTCAGGAGTGGGCACCTTTCCTCAACCTCAGCGTCGTTTCGCACACATTCACGTCAACGTTGTAGGCCCCCTACCCACATCAAAAGGACATCATTACCTGTTTACCGTCATCGACCGCTCCACTCGTTGGCCTGAAGCCATTCCCATGGAAACTGCAACGTCCGCCTCATGTACATCTGCCTTACTCTCTGGATGGATTTCAAGATTCGGTATCCCTGAGCATATTACTTCTGACAGGGGAACCACTCTCACCTCTAAATTATGGACGTCATTAGCGAATCTCCTTGGCATCACCCTACATCAGACAACAGCCTACAACCCCGCTGCCAATGGAATGGTTGAACGTTTTCATCACACCCTCAAAGCAGCTTTGATGTCCCGCTGCAAGGATTGCAACTGGTTCACTCAGCTTCCCTGGGTCCTCCTTGGACTAAGGACCACTCCTAAAGACGCCCTCGACGTCTCGGCAGCCGAAATGGTGTATGGCGACCCGTCTGGTTTTTCCTCTGTGATATTGTCTGTCTTGTGAACTTGTTATGTCCTGTTGCCTTGAGGTTTTGTATATAAGGAGAGTGTTCCACAATAATATAACTCAGTCGTTTCCAATCTGCCTTTGAGTTCACACCCTTACTCGGCGCCGTCACACTGGGATAAGAATATAGCCTAAAATATCTGTTCTTCGGTTATGTTTATTTCCCATTTTATAAATAAAAGAAAAAGCCTTTATTTTTTTTTTTTTTGCTTTGAAAGTCAATATAATATTATTACGGGTACTTGCATAGTAATTTCCTAATCAATAAACTCTAATTCCATTGTCAATATTTTCAGGCGTGTACATCATACCCCCTTTCAGTCAACATAAATTCCTTCCACTTCATTCATAATTAAATGTCCAATGGATGTAGTTGCTCCGATTATGAGATACAGCTTTTAGTATCAACGCAGTCACTGTCCCGAAATTACAAAAAAAAAGTCAGAAGTAACATCAAATAAAACTGTACAGGAGCAGAAGAAAATGTACAAAATTTTCAGGAATTCGATTTTGGTGATCCTGTTCATCATGAAAGTTTAAGGAGGATTCCCATATATAATAATGATAAGATGCCTTTCATTATGCCAGTTGCTCCAAAAGAACTTTGATAATGACTTTCGAAGCTGGACGCTTAGTTAGCATAATAAAAAGTACTAAGGCGACTGTATGGTCATTTTTCCTCCCTGCAGTGATGAGTATTTGTTGCTGCTTGAATATTTATAATTACTAGTTTGGCAAAAGTAATACTAATTTCAATCTAATGCTGCTGATGAACATTACATTAATTATAAATGTGGTGTTACTGCAGTATATTTTAGTTATGCAGAGTAAACAAGTGGCTCAACTTGCCAACAACATGACGTATAATATATAGGAATAAAAAATCTCTAGAAAATTTACATCATTGATTATATTCTAACTCATAGGTTAGCTAGTGTATTGAACAATGGTTGCTTAAAAGGAAAAGAAATAATCCAAGACTATGAAATTATAACAGCGTTGCCAGAATATTGCAAATGAGTTAGATCTATAAGGCTGATGAAAAGGATAGTGGGGCTAGTAAAATTAATCCGAGTCAGTTTTGCCAAGGTAAGTGAAGAATTATTGCCTAATATTAGTGATGAAATAGAATGTGGTAAAGTCGCTATAATCAAATCAAACTTCCACCTCCAAAAGAATACTAGGTTTTGTGCATTATAAGATAGGTTTAGGTAAATATATGGCATCAAATATAGATATCCTAGTAATAATTGGTGTTTCTAAATTTTATTTATCTATAAACATATGTAGGTGCTTAGGATTAGTGGATGGAAATTTACCACATCATAATAATATATATGGAAACTCAATAAATATAGTTTGTAGAGAACTACTCTACTGTAACGGTAATAATGAGTTGCCCTTTTCCGTATGAAGGCAAATGTTTCTGAGCTAGAGAGTGGATTTGGAATGTTTTTCCCAGTACTGTATTCAGTACGAAGCTAAATCCATTTCCGATTAGAAGGGGATTGGTATGGATAACTCTGATACGTTTCAATTTTCCCTCAGGAGGTGGATTTTCTTGGCTATGAATTGAGGAGGAAAAATTGCCTGCCAATAACAGTTTCGTAATGCTATATTAAC
This sequence comes from Palaemon carinicauda, assembly GCF_036898095.1. NCBI lineage: Eukaryota > Metazoa > Arthropoda > Malacostraca > Decapoda > Palaemonidae > Palaemon > Palaemon carinicauda. The sequence goes on from NC_090740.1 coordinate 80,251,413, forward strand.
CAACAATTACTAGCATACTCTCTAGGTTTGGCCTGGTAAACCAATTAGCACTATTTGAGGCTACATCCTTAAATGTAGCTTTTTCAAGACCTTTTGAAAGAGTCTTTTAGTCGAAATGTGTACTGGAATAAAATAATGCAGGAGGCGTTGGAAAAAACTAAAGAAATTTGATTTAATTTGATTTGGGAGCTGTTAGCATATTATGATAACTATAAGAAAACCACTGAAATCATCGCTTGGTCTTATGATGGAATGGTATTCTTATTATTGCAACATCATTGCAGTTGTGAAGAAGAAAAGACACCATTTTGTTGCAATGGATGATGGACGTTTGCCATATGAGAAAAGACATTTAACCTCGGTAGAAACCAGATATGTGGTAGTTGAAGGAGAGGCTGATGCTGCGTTATGGTGGTTTTAAAAAGCAAAGTTATTTCTACTTGGGTGTCCCAATATTACCTTCTTACTAACCACCATCACGTGGTCAAAGTGTTTGGAGGTAGAGAGTTGAATGTCATTGCATATCCTTGTTTCCGTAGATATAAAGGAAAAGACATTACAGTATATTCTAATAGTGAAATATATCCTTCTTCAAGACACCCATTAGTTTGGAGCCCAATAAGTGTAAATAATAATGAAAATAGGGAGTAGGACTAGTATGCATGTGTTGCAGCATTAATGACATCACCAAGGGATCATGTCATAATTCTCCACTGGAATTCTCTATCAGATATGCCTGAGAATGACATTGAATATCATATGCTTAAGAGTGAGGTAGCTGCTGGTTCTTGGCTTATACCAGGAAATTTAGTCGACTCTCGTAGTCAGAATCCATATTTTCATGTATGAGACACACTTAGCATCATAGATGGACAAAGGTCATATACATTTGGTAATATTGTTTCTACTATGGGACTAGGTTGTTTCCAACCAACACTCAGGCCTCCAGGGTTGTGATTCAATGATATGTAGGGATCGTCGATACACAATGTATTGGCCTGGAATTGAGGGACAATTGAAACTCAAGAGGATGCATTTCCATTTTTACGACACCATGGCACAGTCTCAGCAAAAGAAACCACTCCTGCCTAACCAATCCCCTAAACATCCTTTTCAGCAGACAGTGCAGATATTTTTGGGTTTTTAGAAAGAAATATCTGTGATAGGCAGATAGAATGACTGGTTGGCTGGAAATTACCTTCTTTACAATTAGCACGACTTTTGTTAAGCTAATCCTACTCTTCCGATATTACTTTATGCAGTGAGGTGTCACTGGAAAAAATTCTAACGTTAGAGGCACCAATCTTGTAAGCGATAAAATGGCTTATCTGCTATAGTCACAGCAAGGTAACTAAAAGCACAGAACCTCGATAAAGATAGTTTTGCAAAAGCTATTTTCCAATATAGGATCATACTTTTAAAAGACATTGATAATTTCACTGACATAATTGGCAATGGGACAACATAGAACTATCATAATATAACAGAACGATGGACCAACATTATGATGGAAAGCGAGCCAAAGATGAGCAGGTACTTGAGAAATGCCAAGTTGAGCCAAAATTCTCAAGTGCACACGAAAACTCTAGTAGCTGTCCGTGATGTTGCTACAAAGGCCTGGGATCGGAGTGGAAAGGTAATTGAAAGGATAGAGTACCCTTAATATGTTGCAAACCTATATTTTAGCAGAGAAATATCAATGAAAAACAGAAAAATCTGTAGGAAATTGGTGTATGGGATACTCCATCCACTCATACACCTTTCCCAGATGACTCTCATGTAGAGTGCCAACCCAGACGTGGGAGGCACAATATAAATCCCCCTGAGGTGGCATGATAACTACATTAGGTAATATATATATATATATATATATATATATATATATATATATATATATATATATATATATATATATATATATATACATATATATATATATATATATATATATATATATATATATATATATATATATATATATATATATGTATATATATATATATATATATATATATATATATATATATATATATATATATATATATATATACATATATATATATATATATATATATATATGTATATATATATATATATATATATATATATATATATATATATATATATATATATATATATATATATACATTCTTTTTACACTGAGCATGTAATCATTTACGAAGCAGCACTTTTTTTTCTTGTAACTTTATATTTCCTCGTTCATCTTACTTATGATATGTAATATTTTATATGCCTGCAATCCTATGAAAACTTAATATATCTATTTTAGAGAGGGGATGTACGATTTGTTAAAAAAAGAACATTATTTTTCTTACCCCGCCAAAATATATTAGGCCAGAGAATTTGAGTCCGCCAGTATGGTGGTGTCCTGTAGATGGTCAACATGGTCTGACTAATAGCACCTCAATGTAGTCATTGATTCAACAATTCTAAAAGAAGTACTTCACTTTTGTTTGTATGATAATTTCTACCTAAGCAAATATTATTTCTACAATAACGATCAAATTGCCTTTCAGTCATGTACAAAAACATATTTGGTACCAATGAAAGCAAGTCTTATCCTTCCTATAATTGGCACTCTCTTGGTTGGGTTAAATTAACGAAGCGAAAGGGTTTGTAGATCGCCATGATCAGCAAAGTTATACTAGTTGGAGCCACCTATACAAGGTAGGTTTACTGTGAGCATCAGACCAGAATCTCCCTCTATTACCAGCAGGGAGTTGAAAGCTAGCCAAAAACCAAACATTAATAAAACAAAACAGTTTCTGCTCTAGTCTCCAAAGGCAGTGGAACAACTGCCCAAAGTAGCAGACACATAAATTTACCTCCAGAGGGTGCTAATGATATTTGGACTAGAAAAGGCCACATCTGGAAACTAGACCTTGCAACATACAATGTAAGGACCCTGTCTGGAGAAAAATATCTTGCTGCATTACTTGAAGAGCTGAAGAAATGTAATTGGGATATATGACTGAGCAAAATTATTAAAAGATAACTCATATAGAGTTAAAAGAGGGCCATATATTTTGTTTCAGAGAAAATAAAAGGAACTAAGAAATTAAGGTGGGATTTCTTATTGATACAATCTTGCAAGTAACATAGAAGAATTTAGGTGTACTAGTGATAGAATTATAGGATAATTATCAAACTAAATATGAAGTATAAAGTGTTAATCATTCAAACGTATACAGCAACAACAGTTCATAGAGAGTATGATATAGAATTTTTTTTATGAAGATCTGGATATATCTATAGAAAAAATTATTCAGTTTATATTTTTTTTATTTGAATGCTAATGTAGTTAAAAGGGACAGATAAGCATCAGCACTAGGTAAATTTGGAGTGGGCACAAGGAATGACAAAGGAGAAATGCTGATAGAATTTTCTGAAAGAAACAATTTTAAAATCATAAACGACTTTTTTTTATTAAGAAGGGCATTAGGGGTACACATAATTAATATATATATATATATATATATATATATATATATATATATATATATATATATATATATATATATATATGTATATATATATATATATATATATATATATATATATATATATATATATATATATATATATATACATACATACATACATATATATATATATATATATATATATATATATATATATATATATATATATATATATATATATATATATATATATATATATATATATATATATATATATATATATATACATGTATGTATATATATATATATATATATATATATATATATATATATATATATATATATATATATATATATATATATAGCTTTTATTCTCAGTGAACAAGTTGTTAATATAGTTAAGGATATAACAGTGCTTCGAACAAGTTGAAGTCTAACGACCTTAAAATGGTGAAAAGCAAAATTTGTTTAGATCTAAGGAAAGAAAGAGAAAAACTGATTTTAAGAAAGAAAATAATCACTCCTCTAATAAAAAAATCACCTGATGACTTTAGTTCGCTATACAAAATTAGGTATTCCCAGCTACCTGATGAAATGGAAGCAATTATGAAAGAAATGAACAAGAATTTAACAAAATTCGTATTCGATTCAGCAAAAGAGACAAGTGGAAAATTCCCTAAACAAGATCATAGTAAACTATCAGAGAAGGGCACCCCCCCACCCCCCTCCAAAAAAAAAAATAATAATAATAATAAGAAAGAGATTACAACAAAATCCAAGAGAGATGAAATAGAATTATCACATGTATCCAAAACGTAAACAAACTAAAACCCCAAGACATTCATAAACACAATAAAAAAAAAATTATGAAACTGTAAAGAAAGGAAGAAGTATCAAATTGATGAGAATAATATTTGTAAAATGGCGGTAAAACGATGATCGTTTTCATGGATGCAAATTGAAATACTATCAACAATAGAGATGGAGTGATAGAAACTGCAGAGGATTTCTATACAATTATTTACAATAGTGATATAAGAAATAACTTTGCCCAAACCAGTAATGAAACAGCTCAGCCGGTTGGAAACGTAACAATAAAAGTAAAGGAAACTTTGAAATTCATGAAGAATGACAGAAAAGCAGACGAAGGCTCTACAATTGATTTATGTGTATATATAAGAGATTTAATAATAGTAAAACTCCATGGAGTTTACAGAAAATGTCTTCATGAATATTTTTTATCTACAGCTCGGAAAAATTTTATCATTATACAAATTCACAAAAAATTAACTATCACATGCGTACTCTGAACAATGTAGAAAATATTAATATTAGTTCGAATAGAAACACAGCCAGACTTTAATCAACCAAGGAGGCAGAGAGGCTTCAGCGGTGGGTATTCAACAATTGATGATATACATTTAATTAACCAACTTATGGAAAAATCAACAGAGTATGACTAAATACTATGTATGGCGTTTATACACTATGAGAAAGCTTTTAATCTGTCCTAATATCGGAAGTAAGAAACCCTTTCAAAGGAAAAGAATAGATGAATCTTATGTTACAACGCTTGAAGATATCAATATAGGGAGTACAACATTCCTAAAACTATAAATAGTGAGAAAAGTTTGAAGGAGAAATCAGTTAGTGAGGGAAGCCACATCTCTACTAAATCATTCATAGTATGCCTAGAAAGTTTTAAAAAATTTAGATTGGGAAAATTTAGGAATTAATAAAAATTGGGAGCATCGTAATTACTTGAGATTTCGAGGTGACGTAGTACTGATTAGTGAAGCATTGGAGGAACTGCATAACTAGATAGAAAATGTTTTTAGAGAGAGCAGAAAGGTGAGACTGATCAACAATTTTCAATGAAAATATAGAAATGACAAATAATGTTTTGGACGAATCTCTAGAGATTATTAATTAATAAATTTACTTAAGACAGGGAGTAACTATTTCTCTTGGACATGAGAGTGAAAAAAAAAAAAAAAGATAAGCATAGGATGGATAACTTCTTGGTATAGAACATGATTATGAACGGTAATAAACCACTTTAAATTAGGAAGTATTTATTCAGATGGTCCTACCCCTACTCACTTGGGCATCTGACTTGTTTTAATTCTCTCATTCTACCTTGTTTCGAGAATTATACCTGTCTGGTCTTCATCTGCTGAATCTCATTTTAGTTTGTTGGACAGGAACTTTCGGTCTATCAAATTTCTTATTCCTGCTCTGAACATTAATATGTGACACCCTCGTTCAATTAGTTCGTTATGTGTGATGAATAAGATTTTTCAAACTTGTGACTATCATTTTCATTCACATATTCCCGGACAGTACAACATTGTACATAATACTAGGTATGCAGTTAATTCTAATAGTTATGCCTTCTCCACCATAAAGTTCAATACTACAAAGTAATCTAGAAGTTATGGTATGAGCTTCCTAAACAATTAGTTGAATCATGGTGATTTAAAAAGTTCAAACTTCAGGGAAATCTTTGTGTTGAATTCG
>NC_090740.1:80279875-80289875 GCF_036898095.1 Palaemon carinicauda
TATATAAATATATATATATGTATACATACATACATACATATATATATATATATATATATATATATATATATATATATATATATATATGTATATATATATATATATATATATATATATATATATATATATATATATATATATATATATATATATATATATATATATATATATATATATATATATATATATATATGTATATACACACATATATATATATATATATATATATATAGTTCTTATGCACTATATAATAAGTATTAAATTAATATTAAGAAAAAAATTATCAAGGAGCTTAAAGGCAGAAGGCACTGACGTCCCATGGGAAAAACCCCAAAAGGTGAAAATGGGGATCCACACTGCAGCTGAGAAATCACACTTTTCATCTGGGTTAAAATATATACTGTAGATGTTTTACATATAATTGGAATGCTTACAACTATAGAATATAGGTGCCTATGTATATATATATATATATATATATATATATATATATATATATATATATATATATATATATATATATATTTATATATATGTATATATATATATATATATATATATATATATATATATATATATATATATATATATATATATATATATCAGATGCTAAATAACACTGAATTAGCACAGACCACCTTTGGAAACTGTACGTTGCAATACACAAGGTCAGGACCCAATCTAGGGAAAAAGATCTTGCTTTGTTCCTAAAAGAGCAGTAATGAATAAATTAGGATATAAAAGTATTGAGTGAAATTATAAGAACTTGGGAATCTTATATAGAATTAAAAGAGGGCAATATATTTTGCTTTCGGGACATGATAAGAACATTAAAAAAGTTTTGGGGGGTGGGGGGGGGGGTGGCAGGTAGTTACTAATAACATAGAAGAATTTTGTAGCACTAGTGCTAGAATTGAAGAATTAATTATCAAAACAAATAAGAAGTACAAACTCAATATCATTCAAACGTATGCATCAACAACATTCCACATATAGGAGTAAATAGAAACTTTTTAAGAAGTTCGGTAGATATATATATGAAAAACAACATACGACTCATTCTTCTATAGAAGAGAGGAGAGGCAGCTAAGGGTCAATTTAGAGTAGTGACAAGGAATGGCAGAGGAGACATGCTTGGAGGATTTGCTGAATATCTTGAACACCTTATTTTATAAGAAAAAATCAACATAGAAAATGGAGAAAAAAAAGCCCAAACGGAGATAGGAAAAATTAAATTTATTTCATTCCCAGTGAAAAAGTCAGTTTAGTTAAAAAATATTCAATGTTAAATATCCTAAAGTCCAGTGATTATAAAATGATTGGCATATAATTCTAGATTTAAAGAAAGAGAACGATAAAAATATTTTAGAAAGAAAATAAACACTACTGTAATAAGAGAAAAATCTGATGAGTTTACTTGAGCAATACAAAATATTTACTACTAGCTACATGATGAAATGGAAGCAAGTAAAGGAAAATAATCACTTATTTAACAAAATCATTACAAAAGATAAGTGGAATTGTTTCTAAAGAAGAACAAGGAAAACTTCCTGAAAACACCAAAAGACCAGAAGTAAATTAATCATCAAAAGAGCACGAAAAGAGGCAAAGCAGCAGCTGGCGCTACAATTGATTTAATAACAGATGTATGAGATTTCATTGTAGTAAAACTGACTGAACTCTACACCATAATTGCTCTATAACTACAGCTTGGGAATACTTTATATAATTCACAAAAAGGGACACGGAAAAGACATGAAAACTTACCACTCAATAAGTTTACTCTCCGTAATATATAAGATATTTACAAAGATCATATTAGGTCGAATAGAAAGACAGCTATATTTTGGCCAAAGAAAACATGTGGTCTTTAAAAGTGGATATTCAATCACTGACCATATCCATGTAATTACCCACCTAATGGATAAAACCAACAGATTACGGCAAACTACTATTTATTCATTTACAGACTATGGGGTAGCTTTTTATCCTATCAAAACCATACTAGAAATGAAAACCCTTCAAAAACAAAGATTGGAAAATTTTTAGATTAGAACACTTGTAAATATATCTATACAGGAAGTACACCAATCCTAAAACAACATAAACATAAAGAAAATAACAGTTGAGAAGAGATTAGGAAGGGAGACCCGATCTCTCCTAAATTAATTACAGTATGCCCAAAAGCTTTTGAATATTTATATATGGAAAATTTGGGAATTAACATTAATGAATCATTCCTTAATAACTTAAGTTTTGCAGATTACATAGTTGTGATTAGTAAACAATGAGAACAATTACAAACGCTGATAGATATGAATAGAAAAAAGTAGAAATATAAGAATGAAAATGAGTATAGTGAAACTAAAAGAGAAAAGACATAAAAGTTATGGACGAGCCTGTAAGGATTGGTAATATTTATACCTATTTAGGAAAGGCAGGAGGTTTTTACTCAAGACACAAGACCATAATTAGGGGCTAGATTAGCATAAATGGCACTTCCTCTAAAAAGAATACCATTTGTTCAGACAGTCCTACTAGTAATACCTTATGTATCAGAAATTGGAGCCTTACTAAAGCCTTAAAACAAAACTTATTTACTTTTGAAATTGGAGCCATTTATAATTTAAATCGAGTCTTACCCAATGATAGCTATTATAATAATCCTAATAACTTTCAAAGTAATGATAAAGGTGACAAGATGTCACATATCAGCATAACATTTGAAGCAATATAATATGAGTATATCTTCATAAAGTAGAATAATGGGCTAAACATATATTCTCATTTCTACGATAAAAAATAAGAATCAGGCAACATTCGGTTTAAGTTTTAAGATAACTATATGAAAACTTATATTAAGAAAAATATTATTTTTGCAGAAAGTCATACACAATAACGCATTAAAACATTGTTAATTAGATGATCAATGGAAGTTAAAAGGATAAGCAAATACTATCTTATTTCAATTTTGCAGGATTGTATCAATTAGCAAAAGCATGACATGGATAATATTTTTAAGCCAATGCACAAGTAAAGTCTAATATATGTGGTATCTATGTTATCAAAACTTTTTAAAACTGTTGTATAAAGATACTGAATGAGTTCATTTATCAAAAGGCTAATGCTAATGCTATTGATGAATTAGTTAAAAATTGGAATCAACCGTATCCAAGCATCATTATAATTATCCAGCTTGCTATCATCAAGGAATCATATAAAAACTCCATCAATCGAAAGGTTAATGGATACTGTACCTCTCCTGAAGCCCTGAATGCTTGGTTCCTTTGTGGTAAGAGACGGAGTTTTCTAAGCCCAAAAAGTCTCTGTAGGGAGATTGAAATAGAAGCAGTGTTAACATTAGCAAAATATTTTTATCAAGCCAAATAGTTTTTGTCGTTATCAATAATTTTATTCAGGTTGATATATAAATGCAGAACATATTCTCTTTCTCATTATGACAAATTCATATATATATATATATATATATATATATATATATATATATATATATATATATATATAAGTATATAAATATATATATGCATGCATTTATATATATATATAAGTATATAAATATATATATGCATGCATTTATATATATATATATATATATATATATATATATATATATATATATATATATATATATATATATATATATGTATATATATAAGTATATAAATATATATATGCATGCATTTATATATATATATATATATATACGTGTGTATATATATATATATATATACATATATATATACATATGTATATATATATATATATATATATATATATATATATATGCATATATAAATATCTATCTATCTATCTATCTGTATATATATATATATATATATATATATATATACATATATGTATATATATATATATATATATATATATATATATATATATATATGTATATATATATACAATGCATTTATATATATATATATATATATATATATATATATATACATTATATATATAAACATAATATATATTGACATGAAAATATCCATATATGTAAATAAAGTGAGTAATCAAAATATCTATCTACTATGTATACTAATCGATCTATAATTATTTTATCATTGATTATGGGTGTACCAAGTAAACTTACACGTCTTCCTATCTCTATTTTATGAAATCGTTTTCCTTTTATAAATTACCAGGACTGAATTTGGAAACATTGGAAAATGTATTTCTTGGCTTTAGTTGCTAATTCTAAGTTACGAAAAGTGATACCTATCAATGGATACGAGATCAATCAAGGTTAAAAACTTCTCAAGCTCATATATATATATATATATATATATATATATATATATATATATATATACAATATATATATATATATATATATATATATATATATATATATATATATATATATATATATATACAATTATATATATATATATATATATATATATATATATATATATATATATATATATATATATATATATATACATATACATATAGAGACATGAAAATTTACTATTGTCATAAATATTCAACGCTGAATTCCGCTTACCAATGTAATAAGAAGATTATGTGCAGAAGTTATGGATTATTTAAAAGGATTCTATAGCTGTGTTGAAATAGTATGGTCGCATGTATAAGTTTGACTCCAAGCTAGCACATTTCTCTCAACCCTGTTATTATTGAGTGAATTAATTGGTGTGTATGACGGAAATATGGCACTCTGTACTCTATTGTTAGAGATTTACTATTGATTAACTCTGTACATGAGCAGAGTAAGTGTAAAGTTAATGTTAGTTGAGTCCTATCAAATGAGTTTCCAGTGAATAGTGGAGTATGCAAGTGAATTTGCTGTAACCTATTTTGTTTATCCTCCTCAAGGATTTTGTAATGCATAAAACAGTTGGGGGTGGTGGAGAAGGACTGGAGTGAATTTGTAATAGGAAATTGGCTAACCTAGATTATGCTGATAATACTGTCCTCATTTGCAGAACACCAAAGAATTTGCAATGCTTATTTACCAGAATGCATAAAAAATCATGAGGTTAAGCTACAGGTAAATGGAAGAAAAACATAGATGATAACAGAATATACAATGAATGGTGAAATATCATATGGAAGAGCAAGGATTAAGGAGGTACAATCATTTACATGTCCCCTGAGGCCGCTGGGGCATAAAAACAATTAGAATAGCACCAACATATCCCTCTGTGTCGTAAGGTAGTAGGTTGGCCTGGGCACCAACCGCCCGTTGAGATACTACTGCTAGAGAGTTATGTATGAGGTCCTTTGACTGGCCAGACAGTACTACATAGGACCTTTCTCTCTGGTTACGGTTCTTTCCCTTTGCCTACACAGACACCGAATAGTCTGGCCTATTCTTTACAGATTCTCCTCTGTCCTCATACACCTGACAAGACTGAGATTGCCAAACAATTCTTCTTCACACAAGGGGTTAACTACTGCACTGTAATTGTTCAGTGGCTACTTTCAGCTTGGTAAGGGTAGAAGAGACTCTTCAGCTATGGTAAGCAGCTCTTCTAGGAGAAGGACACTCCAAAATCAAACCATTGTTCTCTAGTCTTGGGTAGTGTTATAACTTCTGTATAATAGCCTTCCACTGTCTTGGATTAGAGTTCTCTTGCTTGAGGGTACACTCGGGCACACTTCTATCTAGTTTCTCTTCCTCTTGTTTTGTTATAGTTTTTATAGGAAATATTTATCTTAATGTTGTTACTATACTTAAAATATTTTATTTTTCTTTATTTCCTTTCCTCACTGGGCTATTTTCCCTGTTGGAGCCCCTGGGCTTATAGCATCCTGCTTTTCCAACTAGGGTTGTAGCTTAGCATTTAATAATAATAATAATAATAATAATAATAATAATAATAATAATAATAATAATGATAATAAGAGGCGACTAAAAGGGACGGGACAAGGGGGCTGGGAACCTCCTCTCTTGTATTATGTACTCCTGTGAGACATCGAATAGGTGGAGCTGGGAGAGAGGGACTGTTCCCCGCACTCTAGTAGATGTAGTACTATAGAGAGTAAAAGATGTGAGATTGGAAGTATGTTTAGGAATAGAAGGAGGATATATTGGCTTTGTGTGGGACAAAAATAAAAGGGAAGGGTGAAGTGATGTTTGGTTAAGTGATTGGTAGAGTTTCTGGGATTGAAAGGGGAAGAGTTAGATAGGGTGTGGCTTTATTGCTGAGTGAATGGATGACAGGTAAAGTAATGAAATGGAAGGAGATATCATCTAGGTTAATGTGGGTGAGGGTTAGGTTGGGTAGGGAATGTTGGCCTTCTGTTAGTGCGTATGGGCCAGGTTGTGAGAAAAATGAAGAAGATCGGAATGACTTCTGGAGTGAGTTAACTAGGTATGTAGAAGAACGGGGTAGAAGGAATTATATAGTTGTCATGGGTGACTTAAATACTAAATTCTAAAGGGGGCGCTGGAGAGGTAGAAGGTGTCATTGGTAAGTGTGGTGTACCAGTTGAAAATAAGAGGGGTGAGAGACTGGTAGATATGTGTGTTGAACAAGGGATGGTGATAAGTTATAGCTTTTTCAAAAAGAAAGATAAAAACAAGTGTACATGGGTAAGAGATGCCAATGGAAGAGTGGTAGAAAGGGCTTTAATGGATTATGTGTTGATAACTAGAAAAATGTTTGGAAGATTAAAAGACGTCCACGTGTTTAGGGGTATGGCTAACGGTATTTCTGATCATTTTTTGATTTAAGGAATATTAGTTGTAGCAAAGGAGTGGGGGAATAGTGTGGACATATTTAAATTGGAGCGAGTGATGGTTGAAAAGGTAATAAAACCTAAGGTAAAAAGTGAATATCAAGAAAGGATGGAAATGGCATATGACACAGTGAAGGTGAGAGAAACTGGTAATTTAGAGGAGTGGAAGTTAGCAAAAGAAAATTTTGTTGGGATTACAAGTGATGAGTGTAGCAAGAAGATTGTTGAAGGCAGCATGAGGAAGAGTAGTGAATGGTGGAATAAAGGAGTGAAGGTAAATGTGGAAGAAAAACAGGGCATTTGAAGAATGGCTGCAGAGCAATAGTGTAGAGAAGTATGAAAGATATAGAGGGAAAAATGTGGAAGTAAAGCGCATGGTAACTGAGGCAAAGAGGGCGGCTGATCTCGGGTCAGGGACTGGGTTGTTCATATGAAGAAAATAAGAAGAAGTTTTAGAAAGAAGTGAAGAGAGTAAGGAAGGCTGGCTTGAGAATTGATGAGACAGTGAAAGAGGGAAATGGAAGTTTGATAAAATGAGAGGACGTGAGGAAAAGGTGGGCGGAGTATTTTGAAAGTTTACTGAATATTCAGGATCATAGGGAGTCAGCTATAAATGCTGTTGAAAGTTTTTAGGTGCTAGTGATGGGAGATGAAAATGAGAGACAGAGAGATTACTAGAGAGGAAGTGAGAGCACTGGATGAAACAAGAATTGGAATGGCACTTGGTATGGATGGTGTGAGAACTGAGATGTTAAAGAAAGACGGTGTGACTGTACATGAGCGGTCGATGATATTGTTTAATATGTGCTTTATGTTGTCATTGGTATCAGTAGATTGGGTTTTTGCATGTATTTTACCAATATATAAGGGTAAGTGAGATGTTCATGAGTGTTGTAATTCAAGGGGTATTAGTTTGTTGAGTGTGGTTGGAAAAGTGTATGGTAAAGTACTGATTAATAGGATTTAGGATAAAACAGAAGATACAATCTTAGAAGTATAGGGTGGTTTTAGAAGAGGTAGGGGATGTATGAATCAGTTAGGTAGATATGCGAGATATATTTAGCAAAAGGTAAAGAGGTTTATGTTGCATTTATGGATCTGGAAAAAGCGTATAATAGAGCTGATAGGGAAGCAATGTAGAATAGGAAGAGGTTACATGGAATTAGTAGAAGGTTGTTGCAAGCAGTGAAAAGTTCCTACAAAGGTAGTAAAGCGTGTGTTAGGATAGGAAATGAAGTGAGCGATTGGTTTCCAGTGAGAGTGGGGCTGAGACAGGGATATGTGATGTCGACAAGGTTGTTTAACTTGTATGTTGATGGAGTGGTGAGAGAGGTGAATGCTCGAGGGCTTGGACGAGGATTAAAACTTATAGACAATAATATTCATGAATAGGAGGTAAATCAGTTGTTGTTTGTAGATGATACTGTATTAGCTGCAGACTCCGTGAGAAGCTTGGCCGATTAGTGACAGAATTTGGAAGGGTATGTGAAGAGAGGAAGTTGAGAGTTACTGTGGGTAAAAGTATGGTAATGAGATATCAGAGAAGGGAAGGTGGTTCGAGGTTGAATGTCATATTAAATGGATAGTTACTTGAGGAAGTAGATTAGTTTAAATACTTGGAGTCTGTTGTTGCAACAAATGATGGAGTGGAAGCAGATGTACGTCAGAGAGTGAATGAAGAATGCAAAGTGTTGGGGGCAGTGAAGGGGGTGGTAAAGAATAAAGGGTTAGATATGTATGTAAAGAGAGTTCTGTACGAGAAAGTAGTTGTACCAACCATGATGTATGGATCGGAGTTGTGGGAATGAAAGTGACAGAGAGACAGTAAATGAATGTGTTTGGGATGAAGTGTCTGAGGAGTATGGCTGGTGTATCTTGAGTAGACAGGGTTAGGAACGAAGTAGCGAGGGTGAGGACCAGTTTAAGAAAAGATTCAGTAGCTAGAGTGGATATGAGTGTGTTGAGGTGGTTTGACCATGTTGAGTGAATGGAAAATGGCTGTCTGCTAAAGATGATGAATACAAGAGTTGATGGGAGAAGTACAAGAGGGAGGCTAAGGTTTGGGTGGATGGATGGAGGGAAGAAAGCTGGGTGATAGAAGGACAGATGTGAGGGAGGCTAGAAAGCATGCTAGAAATAGGAATGAATGGCGAGCGATTGTGACGTAGTTACGGTAGGGTCTGCTGCTTCCTCCAGTCGCCTTGGATGACCGTGGAGGTAGCAGCAGTAGGGGTTTCAGCATTTTGAAGCTTCATCTGTGGTAGATAACGAGGGAGGGAGGGCTGTGGCATCCTAGCAGTATCAGCTGAACTCGGTAGAGTTGCTCATCAGGCTGGGAGGAGCGTAAAGAGGAAAGGTCCCTTTTTTCATTTGTTCGATGTCGGCTAACACCCAAAATTTGGGGAATTTCCTTGGTATATAGATGATCTCTAATATAGGGTCTTACGAACTGAAATTTAATGAAGGATTAATAGAAGCAGATCAAACAATGGCAAAATTAAGTAAAATTTTTAAATCATATCGCCTGAAATTACATATAAAAATCCAGCTTTATATCTGTTTTGTCAGGTCAGTGATACTGCATTGACATGAGTCGTGGTATGACAGTGAAAAATTAATCAGCATATTTTGTAGATATGACAAGAAAGCCCATAGAAGAATTTTGGAAGTGGAATGGCAAGACAGGATTAGAAATGAAAACATATGAGCAATACATAAGAGATACTACCGCTAGAGAATTATTGGGTACTTCATCTGGCATGACAGTACTACAATGGATTCCTCTCTCTGGCTACGGCTCATTCTGTCTTTGCCTACACATACACCGAATAGTCTGGCCTATTTCCACTTTCTTCTTCGTCCTCATACATCTGACAACACTTGAGATTACCAAAAAATTATTCACTCGAGGGGTTATCTAGTGCACTGTAATTGTAAAGTGGTTATTTTTTTCTGGTTAAGGGTAGAAGAGATTATTTAGCTATGGTAAGCAGCTCTTCTAGGAGGACTCTTCAAAACCAAACCACTGTTCTTTAGTCTTTGGTCGTGCCATGACCTCTGTACCATGGCCTTCCACTGTCTTGAATTAGCGTTCTCTTGTTCTAGGGTACAGTCGAAAATACAGTTCCATCTTACTTATCTTCTTGTTTTTTAAGTTTTTTATAGTTTATATGTTAAAGATCTGATTTAATGCTGTTTCTATACTCAAAATATTTTATTTTGATGATATTCTTCTCTTGCAATGTATTCATATTCTTAT
>NC_090740.1:80294875-80297375 GCF_036898095.1 Palaemon carinicauda
ATTTTTAAAGCAAGGCCAGACTCACAAGGCCAGCCGTAACAGTATTGATAGATGTATGAGCAGTTATATTTGTACATCATAGAGTGACATAGACAGTACACACACTACGTTAAATAGGTTGTGAATAGCTCTATCAACTAATTATATGTGTGGGAGTGTGTGCATGCATTCATACGATTATACATATGTTACCCTATGTGGCGGTGTAATCTGCGTATATGCTCATGTGTGTATTCTTTCTTCAAGTGCTATATATCTGTTTTGGTCAAAGATACAATTTTTTCCCATCTTTTGGTGACTTACCTTTCCTTTCAGGGAATCAGGGCTCATCAGCACAAACAGAATTTTAACCATTACACTGAATGAGTAAACGATGAACCTTGGAGAGGATATCATGGATTGATACACAAACATGATAATAATAATGATGGATTCCAGAAGGACGACCAAAATCAATATTCCTTCCTATGACATCAGCACTTCAATGGCGTTATTCATTTCTTCTAAATTCGCAGACAAAGACACATTTGCTTTTTAATAGGACACTAAAGCTCTTTGGAGCCATGGTATCTCTCTCTAAAATAAGTAGATTCTCTTCCTTTGGTGAGCTAATGGAGTTAAAGGAGAGATTCATGGAGGGTCTCCAGTTTTGACTATTTTCCGAAACTTCATGGCAAGGAATTATTTTCTTCCGAAGAACATTTGTCACTTTGAATAATGACTGACCTTGAAATGTTCCAGTATTTTTAAATATTTGTAGAGTAGTGGTAGCTTTGAACTTTCTCATTTCTTCGTCTAGTCTGCAAGACAATGTTTTTGCAAAAGAGTAGATTACTCCATAAGTTGCGACAGAACCGACAATACTATAAAGGAAAATTGCGAGAGCAAGACTAAAGTAGAATATCTTGTGCTTCATGTCTCCTCCTGGAATTTCCATTAACAAACAGTAGCACAGGAATACAGTAGCTATGACGTCCCATGATAAAACAATGTACATTGGGATGTAGTTGTTGAATGTTTTCTTTTTACTTATTTCATCTTTCAATAGGTTAACTAGTTGAGCCAGGAATTTACTTTGCGTACAAATATACATTTGCAACGATATTGTACTGATGATTAGATTGAAGTTCAGTATTCTTATAACTACAGATTTAGTGCTACTTTAAAAAAGAAAATCAAAGTAGGCAAGATTAATACAACATATCACGATCACCAGAGCTGTGAGTGAGAATGACCAGATCGTCCCAAATAAAGTTTTCGTGATGCTATACACTTGTTTAAGGTCTTCCGTTTGCAAACTGCTGCTCTTTTTATACACCTTCAGTAATGAAACATATTTTCTTGTCATGATAATGTATGAAAATCCTGCTAAAATTTCCAATTTGAACAAAATCATCATAATAGAATTTCTGAAGGCGTCAAACATTTTCTCGTTGTGGTATCAAAATGATATAAGAAAATTATTACTTTTAAGAAGCAATTGCTGTAAAGATACTCAAAATGACTTCAATTGCAACTCTTTCATGCTTGTATCTTGGCTCACTGCCAGCAATTTCATTATTATTCATTGCAATAGATTTCCTTAGGTTTACTCCTGTTGTGTATGGAGATTTCATATCAACTTCTTCAGAACTACAATACGTATATCTTACCACAGCCGGAATGGAAGGAGGAGCCATTAAATATTAATGAAACAAGGAATTACTTTCTGTTTGGTCAAGGTGTTTGCCATTCAGGGGAACATTGATTTGTGTTTGCTATCCAGTCATTTATAATCCAGAAATTTATGATGTCAGAGAGGATTATTATTGAATTAATTGAATTACGTGCAGCTTATAATTTAGAGCTGACTTTATAGGTTTTCAATAATTCCTTGGTAACGCTAAGAATATGTATATTCCTTTTATAAAGTAGTTTTCACAATAGAAAATTGTTAGATATAAGTGAACTTTCGAAAAGTCTGGCAGATGCTCCCACCAGGAGGTCCATCAGTTGATGGTGCTCAAATAAGGTAAATTGATTGTCGTTGCCACTCAAAGGGGGACCAGATATATTGAAGAGATAGCGATGACTAACGTAAACCAGCTCTTGTCTACGCATCAAATTTGAGATCTCTATTTCGAAGCAATCATTGATTTTATCAATGCATCTTCTACTGACAATGATTTTCAAGATTGTTTTGAAGAAAAGTACACTAGTATAAAATAAGAAAATCTCAGATTAACGCTATTGTATCTATGTGCTTTATGAAGACATATGCAAATTTCAATTCGTCTTATTTTGTTCCTATGAGGCATACAAAGAGTATGTTAAACATACATCTGATGATAATTGAAGTTAATTAAAAGTTTGCGAGAAAGTATTTCCGTTTTCCTAAACAATTGCGTTATTTTTGTAGTTCCAAAATGTAATTATATTATTCAGGGACATTAAAATCATATGTACATATCAGTAAAGTCAAATATCCTTTTCACATATAAGCTAATAATTTTCTTCATTA
>NC_090740.1:80302375-80304875 GCF_036898095.1 Palaemon carinicauda
ATTGTTCTTGACACGCCAGGAGGATATAAATGATGCATAAACCATACAACAATCGTCCAATTTAAGGTCGGGTCTATGAAGTTTACTAAGGATTTTTTTTTCTCTTGCCCACCTTGGGAATTCCAGGAATCGAGGCCATTTTAGGAATCAATTTTATCTCTAATAATAAAATTTGCATTTTTGGGGGAAAAGATAAAAGACCAGTAAAAAAAGGAGGGTACATTTTGACGATAGAAAGTCATTAGAGAATAATTTTGTGTGTTAGCTATAAGAGACATTTAAGTAGGATAACAGCTGCACCTGAGACAGGAGAAGTGTTGTCTTCCCAGATCCTTACGAGCATATCTGTGACCCCATGTCGTCCTCTTGCGGAAGCAACCAAGGTCGTTGTTAAACCCCATGACAATTGGACCCATATTGTTTTAGAGGGCTTGACGGAAATGAAAGAGAACAGAGCTGATATATAGTTAATTTGTCAAATAAAAGACATGTTTTAAGAAGTGATTTTGTTTTTGAATTAGAGTTATATGAAATTGCTTATAATGGGATTTGGGGAGCCACAACTCCAGCCTGCACAGACAAACACACTCAGTATTTGATTATGCAAGCGTGAACATTTCATCCATCAGAATAACAGCCTTTAGTTAGTGACTTTGCCAATAATTATTCCGATGTAATTGCAATTAGAGATGAGCCTCCCGGGAGGATTGATCAATTTCCCTTTAGCATTGAAAATGGGCAGGCGAGCTGATCAGGTCAAGGTCTTATAAGGTACCAATTCTTTTCCAGGGAGAGATAGAAAGGGAAATTATTAATTAAGGGAACCAGGGATAATCGAGGAGAGCGAATCCCCCTTTTCTTCTCCAATTGTAGCTGTTAGGAAAAAGGATGGCTCAGTAAGATTGTGTGTTGATTATAGGAAATTGAATGCTGTCACTAAGGATAGTGCCTTTCTATTGCCCTCGATCAAAGAATTACTTGTAAAAGTACAAGATGGCAAATATTTTACAACTGTTGATATGAAATCTGGATACTATCAAATACCCATTCAGACAGACAGTAAATGTAAAACAGCATTTATAGCTAATGATCAATTATTTCTATTGAATTTTCTTCCTTTCGGTGTTGAAAATGCTCCTCCAAGTCACTTTTCTAGAGTAATAGTGGCGGTTTTGTCGCCCATAATTGGCCATAATGTTCTTCTTTATTTAGAAGATATAATTTCAGGGAAAACCGCCGAAGAACATAATAATAATATTCGTAAAGTTTTAGAAGCATTGCGACGTAATGGTATGAAAATAAATTTGTCAAAGTGCAATTTTTTCTGTAAACAGGTAGAATTTTTAGTTCACATAATAACCTCAGAAGGTATCCAACCCTGCCCCAGTAAAGTAGCGGCTATTGGATATTTCCTCAGGCCACATAACTCCAAGGAAGCAGCTGGATTCCTAGGACTTGCTGGGTATTACCGTAAATTCATAAGAGGTTTTGGAGAGATAGCGAGACCCTTATAGCCTTTAAAGAAACAAAGAGTAATAAACTTGGGATTGAAAGAAGAAAGAGCCTTTACCCATTTGAAAGCTGTCTTAACTAGCAATGAATTTCTCACATATCCTAGGTTTGATCTCCCATTTTTAGTGATAACAGATGCGAGTAGCGTAAATATTGGTGACGTAGTTTCTCAACGACATGATAAAGGCAGAGAGCAACACCTTTGTTTTGCTTCCCGGGCATTAAAAGGGGCAGATAAAGTTATAGTACGTTCGAGTGAGAGGCTTTGGATATTCTTTGGGTTCTAGAGAGGCATCAGTTCTTTTTATTAGGTCAGTTGATTTAGTTGCAAAGTGATCATTCCTGCTTACCTGATTTGTATTACAAAAATTATTTGACCCCTCGACAAGCGAGATGAATTAAGATATTGTTAGAGTTTAATATAAAGGGTTTTCCCCACGTAAAAGGTAAAGCTAACAAGGTAGCTGATGCGCTCTCTATAGGTGCAGTAATAGGATTAACCACTGGGGCACAGAAGAGGAACGAAGTACGTAACCGAAATATTGAAGACCTTCATAATAATAGAGAAAATAGAGAATGGAATGAGAGTTCTCCCGATGCAAATGTAGAAGATGGAGAGAGAGATGGAGAGACGACTTGGGAGAGAGAGAGAGAGAGAGAGAGAGAGAGAGAGAGAGAGAGAGAGAGAGAGAGAGAGAGAGAGAGAGAGAGATAACGACCGGCGAAAGTCAATACATGTGGGTGACCGAGGACATGACCAGGGGTGACCAGAATGAAGGCCCTGATGTTGCATGTTTGATTGATTTGGGAGGTTGGGACATAAAAGAAGTCCGAGAGGGACAGAAAAAAGAGGAATGGATGGAAAGAGTGTGAGCAGTGATTAAAGGGGAATCGGAGAGTTATCCGTCATTTCTGAATGTGCCTCGTGAGAATTTATTTATTGAAAATGATATCTTATATTGTGTTTACGAGAAGAGGGGAGGGGAAT
>NC_090740.1:80309875-80312375 GCF_036898095.1 Palaemon carinicauda
AATAACGATTTTTGAAATCAGACATCACTGGTTTAGCGTTACTTTTTCAGAATATGTTTTTGACATAAATAAATGATTGATGAACATTTGTCTTTGTGACTCAAAACTCTATTTATTCGAATGAAAATTCAACTCGACTACTTTTCTTTACAAAAGGCTTCATGATTACAATAGTGATCAATACAATAATAATGATAAAATTATAAGTAACAATAATAAATAATTCTAATGAAAGATATATCAGAAAAGGTTTCCTTTAAGGAAAAGTGACACAATGCATTCGCTCTCAAAACATTTTTTTTTACTTATATAATTAAATGTAATGATATAGAGATTATTTTTTCAAATGATTAAAAGAAGTATTATAAAAAGTTTAATGAAAATATAGAAATTATCAATATTCTTTTTTTTTTTTTAATAAAAGCTTTTTTATTGTTTTACTCATATATCCTTGTCATTAATATTACTTGGTTTGCCCCATTTCTTCCTTTCACGATTATCCTGAAAAAAAAAAAAATCATTAAACTAAGATATTCAGGGAAAGATCGAAAATTTTTATACCATTTCAGATATAAAATAACACAGATATAGATGATAATTCTTAACAGACGTCAAAAACAATACATATAGGTTATATTTCCTTTCTATTTCACTAGTATTTAATTCGTACATATATATATATATATATATATATATATATATATATATATATATATATATATATATATATATATATATATATATATATATATATATATATATATATATATATATATATATATATATATATATATATATATATATATATATATATATATATATATATATATATATATATATATATATATATATATATGTATGTATATATATGCATATATATATATATATATATATATATATAAATATATATATATATATATATATATATATATATATATATATATATATATATATTTATATATATATATATATATATATATATATATATATATACATATATATTTTATATATATATATATATATATATATATATATATATATATATATATATATATATATATATATATATATATATATATATACACATATATATACATGGACACACCCAGATGGAATTCATAAGAACTGCATTGATTATATCCTTATAAATAAGAGATGGAAAACATCAGTGATGGGAACAAAAGTGATGAGGGGAGCAGACTTTGGAACATCACATGAACTACTACTTTCAAACATCCGTATTAAATTTCGGACAGACAGGGGAAGAAATCAAGAACTAGTCAGGTATAATCTAGATAAACTGAGGAACGAGGAAGTAAAAACTGCCTTCAAAGTATGAGTAGGAGGACGTTTTGAACCACTAATAGGACTCGAGACAACAGAGGAAAAGTGGCGTCGGGGACGAGACATAATTAAAGAGGAAGCCGACAGTATTTTGGGAAGGAGAAGGAGAGCAAAGCAACAGTGGGTCACAGAGGAAGTATTGGATGCATGCCAAGAGAGGAGAGAAGCAAAAAAAACAAAGAATGAAAACCCATCCCAAGAAAACAAAGCAAGTTATAGACAAAAATGCAGAGCAGTGGACAATAAATGCAAAAGAGCAAAAATAAAATGGATAGAAGACCTGTGTAAAACATGTGAGGAATGTTTCAGAAACGACCATTCAAGAGAGCTATTCACCGCAGTAGACAGATTAACAAGGGGTTGGAAAAACAATGGAATTGCTGTAAGAGATGCAGATGGCAACAAGGTATCAGCAACGGCTGATGTTGAGAAGATCTGGAAGACGCACTACGAGGAACAACTAAAAGGAAGTGGAAGACGGGTAACTGGAGAAGATTATCCAGAACTAAGAGGAGAGCTATGGAACATACAGGAAACGCCAGATCTCCTGATAGAAGAAGTGGGAAAAGCTTTAAGAGCTATGTCAAGTGGGAAAGCACCAGGAATAGATGGACTACCAAAGGAATTGCTTGAAGCTGGAGGTGAGATGGTAGAAAGAGGGTTGTGTGATTTATGCAGGGATATAGTTGATGGACAAGTAGTTCCAAATGATTGGATTGAAAGCATTATAATTCCAACACACAAGAAAGGGGACACCACTTTATGCAGAAATTATAGGCCTATCAGTCTATTACCACATGCTTATAAAGTTTTAGCAAAAATCATACAAAGTAGAATAGCAAGGCAAGAAGAGGAAATAATTGATGAGGGTCAAGCAGGATTTAGAGCGGGTAGAGGAACAATCGATCATGTATTCATCTTCTCACAAATCATAGAAAAATTCTGGGAGAAGGAAAAAGATCTGTATTGTGTTTTTATTGACTTCAGACAAGCGTTTGACTCCATATGGAGGGAAGGAATGATTAGGATTTTGAAGGAATGGGGATTAAAACCAAAAATACTGGAAACCATCAGGAGATTGTATGAAAGGACATCGGCTAGAGTAAGAAAAGGAAAGTGTTTGATAGAAGAGTTCATAACCACTGGTGGTGTTATA
>NC_090740.1:80339875-80350457 GCF_036898095.1 Palaemon carinicauda
TTCCTCATTCCTGTTTTCCTGAGGCAAAACTAACTAGTTTAGCTCTTCGATCTCGTGAAATGAAAGCTCTGTTGATGGACCTTGATGCTTATGGAGGTGTAGACCCAAATGTTATTTTCTCCTCAGTTATTTATAAAGACTGCAGATTTCTTAGCTCCAAAGTTATTTGTTATTTTGAGCAAGTTAGAAAGAGGAGGAGCTTTTAGAACTTGTTGGGGAATCGGTAATGTTACTCAACATCCGTATCTCAGCATTGATAATGTTCCTTTAACTTTGGATAACTTTTAAAATTTAGGTGTGATTCCTGAGAGCAAATTGACTTTTGGGAAACATATTACGTCTGTGTCATCTTCCATTGCACAAAGATTGACTTATTGAGGAAGTCTTTTTAGATTTTCAGTGATCAATCTATTCTGCAGAAGTGTTTGAATTCTCTCATTTTACCTTGTTTTAATATTGTGCTCCTGTCTTCCACTGCTGATTCTCATCTTATTTGTTAGACAGAAACTTACGGTCAAATACATTTTCTTATTCCTGATCTAGATATTAATATTTAGCACCGTCGTTCAATTAGTTCAATATGCAAGTTCCATAAGATTTTTTCCTAATTCTGACCCTCCTTTACATTCAGATCTTCCTGGACAGTTTCATACTGTTCGTATTACTAGGTATGCAATTAATTCTAATAGTCAAGCCTTCTCCATCATGAGGCTTATTATTAAAGAGTATTCTAGAAGTTTTATTCCAGCTCTGACCAAGTTGTTGAATGATCTTTGTAATCGGGTAGTTGGATCAGTAGAACTTCAAAAGTTCACACTTGCGGCAAATATTTTTATGTTGAACAGGCTGACATAAGTCTTTTTTATAGTTTATATATAAAACATACGTTTTGATATTACTGTCTTTCGAATAATTTATTGTAAATATTTTCTCATCGCTTGTCTATTTCCTTATTTCCTTTCCTCACTGGGATATTTTTTCCAGTTTGAGCCCTTGTGCTTAAAGCATCTTGCTTTTCCAACTAGGGTTGTAGCTTTTTTAATAATAATAATAATAATAATAATAATAATAATAATAATAATAATAATATATGCTGTATATTTTTTGGCAGTGGACTAGTAACGTTTGAGGATGATGATTATGATATATATATATATATATATATATATATATATATATATATATATATATATATATATATATATATATATATATATAGATATATATATATTTTTGGGCTCAAGCCATGTCGTCCTGATGGAAGTTCCTATAGGGTAGCTTCCTAGGGTATATTACAACTACGGCGATATTCCCAGAGAATTTACCTTAAGGTACCAGAATTCTAACTCCTGGAGCGAGTATCCCTCGTGAAAGGGATATCGCGACATATCAGAGGACGTATTCTAGACACGTCACATGGCAATCTACGACCTGAACAGAGATTCGTCTCGTAGGAGGGAGATTGACGAGATACGAATTCGGGAAAGAAAAAGGGGAGCCGCTCCCAAGGCTTCCCTATCCCCCGATTCGTATGCGTGCCTGGCGCCAATCCTGGCGCCATCTGTATTCCTTTTTGCGTAGCTTAACAACTCGGTGTTTTTTCCTGTTTTTCTCGCAAATCTTGGATTTATTCAGCTTTTCATGGCTTCTTCGTCTTCGTTGACCTCGGATAAGTTGAGTATAGTGTCTGTTATGTATAAATGTAGGCTCTTGGTAAAATTTTGAGTGATTAATAGGATTAATCTTTGATACAAGAGCCGTAGCCTACCAGAGGTGTCCTGGACACTGTCACTTGCTAGGTATAAATTAGTTAGTCAGAGTGACATTCCTGGTTGTTTTGCTTAATAAAATTTAGCTATTTAGCTTTACATAGGATTTCCTTTCGTGCTTAGTATTATTTGGCGAAGTATTCGCCATTCTGGCCTACGCTAGGCCATGTAGCCTAGTCGTTTGGTCCTAGTACTTAATGCATGATTATGGTTTTTCCGAGTGTAATTAAAATTTTATTGAAGCTTTAGGCTATATTTTATACATTTTAGACTGTGTGGAATATTTCCAAGATTGTATACGTGAGAGTTTCGGTGAATTAGGTAATCGATTCTCTTGGTGCCTAGGCTAATTGCTTATGGAGCCTTAGTATACTTTATTATACTCCCCGGTTGCTTTCTTTTCTTCGGAGAAGGTATGCAATCCCTTTCCCTCTGTTTAAGCCTTGGGCTTATCCCTAAGTGGTTTTTTCCGAATTTATTTTCGATAAAACTATACTAGGGTGTTACTGTACCTTCCTGTTCCAGCAGAGTCTGGTTCAAAGAGGGACAGAACAACAGAGTTTTTAGTCTGAGTCCGTGTTGTTTGGCTTGGGGCAGAGTCTCCCTCGCTGACCTAACACTTACAAAGGGAGCTGAGCTCCCTTAGGTCACTGTCGAAGGTTTCTGTAGTTATGATTCCTTCTTGTGTGATCGACCAGACTAAGTCCTGTTGCTGTTCTCGGGGAGGATAAATCTTCCCTTGGGAGTTGCAACGCCTTCCTTGCTTTGGTGCTCTGGAAGCTGGCAGGTATTATACTACTGCGCTGGCCCTTTCCCTTAGATCTCCCTTAGGCTAAGACAGAGTTCTTGGCTGCGGGTGATCTGTCACTAAAGCAAGGTTGGCAGGACCCTCTTGTCCCTTCCCCCTCTATCTCCGTAATGGCCTAGCCATTACTGTACTGTACCTTGCCGGCCGGCAGAGCTGGCCGGCAGGGGTATTACTGTACCATATGTCATTCTACTTCTGGACCTAGTATAGGTTGGGATATGGATTGACTAAGCCCATTGCCGGCCGGCAGAGACGCTGGACGGCAAGGGTCTTATGTTTTCGAGTGCTGCCCGGACCTCTCTTGGTCCCTCATCCATGCCTGCCGGCAGAGCCGGACGGCATTGGTCAAGGAAGCCTGAATTAAGTTTCTCCCCTTCCTTATATGCACTCTTTCGGTTGCCGGGCTTGGGGGGTTGTGTACACTCTTATCCCGGCATCCATTCTATTTTCTTCTAGTGCTGTACCTGTCCCGGCTGCCGGCCTATGGGGCCGGCTGCCGGCCTATGGGGCCGGCTGCCGGCCTATGAGGCCGGCTGCCGGCCTATGGGGCCGGCAGCCGGGCAGGTGTAGTCTTCTGGTTCTTTTGCTGCCGGCTGGCATCGGTCTTGTACCTTTGCCGGCCGACTTATGTCAGTCCTTGTCTGCCGGTCACCAAGAGTGTGACCGGCAGCTGGGTACTACCTTGTGTAGTTGCTGGCCGGCAATCATTGCCGGCCAACACTGGCTGTTGCTGGCCGGCAGCTGCTGCCGCCAGCACAGGCATTTGAACCAGAGGGCTGCCGCCCTATAGCTGTTAAGTAGTATACTTTAAAGCTAATTGTGGTGTGTGCCGGCCGGCAAAGGCAGGCCGGCACACATCCTCCTATACTGTACTAGTATTCTTCTGTATAGCATTTACAGTAAGAAGAAAACTATAGTAAAAGTTTAGGTACAGCACTGTATCTTCTAACACTATTGTGTTTTCTTGCACGGCCCTTTGCTGTTGCCTTCAGACAAGAAGCAGAGTTCTTCCCTGTCTATTATCCCGGATTTTAAAATCATTGCCTAGGTGTGAGCTCCACCTGTTTCCTCTGGAAACTTTGCACTGGTTACTCTAGTAGAGATAAACCATTTTGATTTTATTATCTGGAAGGCTGCAGCAATGGGTTATGAGGGAAACACAAGTGTGTGTCTTTAATATCTGAATTGTTATGCTATACTATGCATATCCAGTGATACATAGTTCACTTGATACTCATGGAAATTTCTTCTCTTTACAGAAGGACACTCCGAAGTGGGGAAGTGCTTTCTGCAATGTCAGCAGCAAGAACCTCTGCGGACATGAGTTTTGTAGGAGACACGCAACATACGCTGTCTCCAAGGATGATCTCCGGTATTGGGACCCTCAGGTATGTACTGTGTGCACTAACCTGATTAATGAGACATTTAAATAGCTAGGAAGAAGCTTCGTACCTGGGTAAGGGGCTTCCAAAAGTACACTTCTGGCCCTTATCTTCCAAGTGAGAAGATGAGGGCGTATCTTTTCCCTAAGGCATCAGCTGATGCAGTGATTCCCCAGCCTCAAGAGGAGATCCCCTAAGTTCAGATCCAGGTGGATGCTGAGGTCGCGGTCGCGATGCAAGACATCCAGCTAAATGACAGGATATCTGATGTGGACGGGTGTCAGGAGGAAGACCTCCTTGCAGAAGCCCAGGATGAAGTTCAAGTCCCTCTACATCGGCCGGTCTCCCAGTAGAGCTGGGACAGGCCCTCTCTTCTATTGTTGGAATGATCCAACAAATGCAGAAGGAGAATCAGGAGAAGGCGGCTGCAATGGAACTGCGAATGCAGTGCCTTGCAGAATCACATGGGCCCCAGAAAAGCTCAATGTGAAAGACCTTCCTTTGTGCTCGGATGCTAACCCATGGAGGTATGCTGAGCACATGTCGATGACGACTGGAAAGATCGTCATCTCGGATATGCTGGGCTCAGTTCCCCTGGAGGGTGGAATTCTGGCCCAGCAAGGCACCATATCCGGACTGTTATGTCCGGCTGAGGAAGGAACCAGCTTCAAAGGAGGAGGCAGAGCCGAAGGAGGTCATAGTGATGACCATGCTAAGGCTCAAGCTCTACTTTCATCTTCGATGAAAGAGAGGGGCTTCTCTAACTCAAAGGTAGCTGCATTGAATAGGAAGCTCCCTTCCTTTGTGTCCTCGCCTACTAGAGCCTTCCCCCTTTTACAGAAAGGGTTTCTGGCTGTACTAAAAGCAATCGAGGCCGGCAAGTCTTGCCCCTCCCTAGAGGAGTGTAAACCCTTGTCGCTGGCCCTGTCTATGGACCACAAAGATTGGAAGGACGTCCATCTTACGTTCTAAGTGGGAAAGTTGGAGGCTGATATTGCCGGACGTCAGTTCGGCAAGGACCTCCCTAAGCTGTCTGACTTTCTTTTGCGAAGTGAGTTCGATACAAAAGAAAGACTGACTGCCTCAATGTCTCTTCAGACTACTCTCGAGACGATGGCAAGTGACCCCAAGGTCCATGAAATGTTCATGGTAGTGGCCAAGCCTCATCTGGCCACAGTGACGAAGGACCTTTATGGCTTCGTCAAGGCAAGGAGAGCTTGTAGGGAGTTCGTGTTTACCTCGGCTACAGTGAGGCACGAGCTAAAGAAACTAATCTCCTCCAACATTTGGGGAAAAGACCTTTTTCCCTACCGACTTGGTCAAAGAAGTTTTTGATAAAGCCACCTTGGAGAATAGAAACCTTCTCCAGATGTGGGATCTGGCTATCAAAAGAAAGTCTTCCCCGGATGAGGGTCCTCAACCAAAGAGGAAGACTATGAGAACTAGGCTACCGTCTCGGCCAGCCAAGCCTCTTAGACAGCAACAGCAACTGCAATTGCCATTGCCCCCAGTGCCCCAGATCGTGGCACAAACCCCGACCACCTTTCAGTGGGTACCCCAGGCCGTGTCGACACAGTCCACGGCATTCACCCCAGCGTTCGAAGGGCAGTCTACTTCCTTCCGAACAAAGCCTAGAGGAGCAGCCAGAGGCTCGTCTAGACGCCCCTCAAGGGGAAGGGGATTCAGGGGTGGTCGTGGTCAGGAAGGCAAGACCTCAGGACGGCAGTCCAAGTGAGGTGATACCGGTAGGAGGGAGACTTCTGAAATTTCGGGATCGGTGGACCTTCGATCCCTGGGCCCACAGCCTACTCAAGAATGGATTGGGCGGGAGCTGGTACAGCACTCCACCCCCGTACCTTCGGTTTTTCCAACACTCCACCCCCGTTATGGAGGAGTACGTTCAAGAACGGTTGGAGAAAAAGGGTGAAGCCCATCAATTTCTAAGGGAGGCTGTTTTGTGTTCCCAAGAAAGACTCGGAAAAGCTCAGAGTCATTCTGGACTTGTCGCCACTTAACAAGTTCATAGTGAATTGCAAATTCAAAATGCTAACACTGCAACACATAAGGACCTTACTGCCCAAGAGGGCATATTCCGTCTCTATAGACTTGTCAGATGCCTACTGGCACATTCCAATTAGCCATCGACTCTCCCCCTACCTAGGGTTCAGGCTACAGCGAAGACTATACGCCTTCGGAGCCATGCCATTCGGGCTAAACATAGCCCCAAGGATTTTTACGAAGCTTGCGAGCGTAGCTCTCAAACAATTTCGCCTAAAGGGAATTCAGGTAGTAGCCTACCTGGACGACTGGTTGGTTCGGGCAGCATCCGAGACAGAATGCTTGCAAGCTTCCAGTCAGTGATCCAGTTCCTAGAGTACCTAGGCTTCAAGATCAACAGAAAAAGTCTCGACTTTCTCCATCTCAAAAGTTCCAGTGGCTAAGATCCACTGGGACCTTTTGTCACACCGTTTCTCCACCCCAGCGAAGAAAAGGAAGGAGATAGCGGGTTCTGTCAAGAGACTTCAAGATTCCGAAAGGATATCAAGACACGAGCAGGAGAGAGTACTGCGCTCTCTCCAGTTTGCTTCGGTGACAGACCCAGTGCTAAGAGCACAGTTAAAGGATGCAATCGGAGTTTGGAGAAGTTATGCATCAAACGCGTGAAGAGATCTGAGAAGACCAGCCGCTTCGGCTAAGTACTCTTCTCAGGCCTTGGTCCCAAGCCAGACATCTAAAGAAGTCAGGTTCTTCTTCAGCCACCTCCCCCGTCGGTGACGATTCACTCAGACGCCTCAAAGGAGGGATGGGGAGGTCACTCTCATCGGAAAAAAGTCCAGGGGACTTGGTCCAGGCTATTCAAGACCTTTCTCATAAAACTTTCTAGAAGCTAGGGCAGTGCTCCTTACCTTAAAGAAAGTCTCCCCGCGTCATTCGTTCCACATAAAGTGGTAATAGACAGCGAGGTAGTTGTAAGATACTTGAATCGACAAGGATCGAGGTCACCACCTCTCAACCAGGTGATGTTGGCCGTCTTCCGATTGGCGGAAAAGAAGAAGTGGTACCTGTCGGCAGTTCACCTTCAAGGAGTCCGCAATGTGACAGCGGACGCTCTATCCAGGTTCACACCGATAGAGTCGGAATGGTCCTTAGACGCAGGATCATTCTCCTTCATTCTGAATCAGTCCCAGAACTGCAGATAGACCTCTTTGCGACGAAAGACAACAAGAAGTTGCCCCTGTACGTGCCCCGTACGAGGACCCCTTAGCGGAAGCAGTGGACGCGATGTCCCTCGACTGGAACAGATGGTCCAAGATTTATCTGTTCCCTCCTCACAACCTTCTGTTGAGGGTCCTCAACAAACTGAGATCCTTCAAAGGGTAGCGGCAATAGTGGCCCACAAGTGGCCGAACAGCGTGTGGTTCCTCCTGGCATTGGAACTGTAGCTGAAGTTTGTACCACTACCAGATCCAGTTCTGACCCAGCGAGTCCAGAAGTCAACTGTCTGCGCTTCATTACAGAAAACCCGGACCCTGCAGTTCATGATTTTCTCTCCCTAGCGGTGAAAAAGCGTTTCGGGATTTCGAAAGCCAGTATAGACTTCATTGAGGA
The DNA here is from genome assembly GCF_036898095.1 of Palaemon carinicauda. Lineage (NCBI taxonomy): Eukaryota > Metazoa > Arthropoda > Malacostraca > Decapoda > Palaemonidae > Palaemon > Palaemon carinicauda. Next base: position 80,347,444 of record NC_090740.1, read on the forward strand.
ATATAAATGCAAATCTACTAGAAGGCAATATGAGTCATCTTGGAGAAAATGGGTGGCCTTTTGTCAAGGCGAAGATTCCGCAGGAGATCTTGACAGACTTCTGCTTATCTTTTTTCCCCACCTCCATGGTCAAGGGTTGGCAGCGAACACGATTTCAGCGTGTAAGTCTGCTTTGACAAGACCCATTCTATATGCCTTCCAGGTCGACCTAGGTAACGAGATCTTTAACAAAGTCCCGAAAGCCTGTGCTAGGCTCAGACCTTCAGCACCTCCAAAGCCCATTTCATGGTCTTTAGACAAGTTCTTCATTTCGCTTCTCTGTTGAGCAATGAAGAATGTGCGTTAAAGGATTTGACACAAAAAGTTATTTTCCTAATTTGCACTCGCGTCCGGGGCCAGGGTTAGTGAAATTGTAGCCTCTCGAGAGAGGCAGGTCGTGTTCAGTTCCTGGATGGGGAAGAACTGAACCTGTTTCCGGATCCTACGTTTCTCGCCAAGAATGAGTTACCCACCAACAGGTGGGGTCCCTGGAGAATCTGCCTTCTGAAAGAAGATGCATCTCTATGTCCAGTAGAATGCCTAAAGGTCTATCTTCATAGAACTTCAGACTTCAATGGTGGTCAACTATTCAGGGGAGAAACATCAGGCTCAAATTTATCTCTGAATCAACTCAGAGCAAAAATCACATATTTTATTCGCAGAGCGGATCCTGACAATACACCCGCAGGTCACGATCCGAGGAAAGTTGCCTCATTCTTAAATTTCTTTAATTACATGGATTTTGAACATCTCCGTTCATACACTGGCTGGAAGTCTTCCAGAGTGTTCTTTCGCCACTATGCGAAGCAAGTAGAGGAACTAAAAGAGATCTGTGGTAGCAGTGGGTCGCGGTGTTAACCCTACTGTTTAACTCTGCGAGGAACAGTGGTCTTAATTGGGACGATTAATTCCAGGGTGAGTGTGTAGTTACATACTGTACTACAAACTAAGTGAGGGCACTGTGTTGCCCATCCAGACTGTTCCATTTCCGAAGGTGAACCTAGCATAAGTGCAGACATGTGTGCCGAGCGTTTCTAACGCTAATGTCATTGATTTGTAATACAGGCTTTTATGACTTTGATACCTCGGTATCTTAAAAGTGGCATCTAATGTTTTTTATTTCAGACAAACAAGCCCTGTTTACTATCATACTTATGCTTAAAGTTTTGGGTTATCCTCTTCTTATATATATATATATATATATATATATATATATATATATATATATATATATATATATATATATATATATATATATATATATATATATATATGTATATATATATATATATATAATTGTGGTTAACCTGTCTATTTATTGCCTGTCAATAATCTGGTTCTTGAGAACCTTGCGTCTCCTTCACCTGTGTCAATTTACTGGTATAATTGAGCATTCATTCTATGTACCTTATCTGGGATAATTCTAATAGAATTGTTCCTTTATGCAAGCTATGTTGCATTGGTTTTCCTCCTATGCGGATATAAAACCTTTGTCCAATACAAGTATTGTGCGGAAAACTGGTCGATATTTCATATTGACGCAGTGGTCCTTTACAAACTATGCTTTACTTAATATAGGGCGAGACCACTATATTAGCTTGCCTGGTATTCGTACATAGATATATGTACTCTTCGAGACTTTTCCAGAGTCTAGTAAGACTCTTCCCTGTAGGGGGCAGGAAGCTCTAACATAGTTTATAGTTAGTTGAAAAGATGTATAACGGTAACATCTTAGGTCTCTAGGTCTAGTCGACCGGGAAAAAAAAAAAAAAAAAAAAAAAAAAAAAAATTACCTCCGGGGAGTACGGCACGTTCTGAGAATCCACAGATACAGTAATGCTCTGGTACACTTCCATCAGGACGACATGGCTTGAGCCCAAAAAACGGATTTTGAGCGAAGCGAAAAATCTATTTTTGGGTGAGATAGCCATGTCGTCCTGATGGACCCCGCCCTTGCCTTTCTAAGAAAGGGCTGTAGGACCCCTCCCTACATACAGTATCTGTAGCACCTCGTGTACGCTACAAGGAATACAGATGGCGCCAGGATTGGCGCCAGGCACGCATACGAATCGGGGGATAGGGAAGCCTTTGGAGCGGCTCCCCTTTTTCTTTCCCCGAATTCGTATCTCGTCAATCTCCCTCCTACGAGACAAATCTCTGTTCAGGTCGTAGATTGCCATGTGACGTGTCTAGAATACGTCCTCTGATATGTCGCGATATCCCTTTCACGAGGGAAACTCGCTCCAGGAGTTAGAATTCTGGTACCTTAAGGTAAATTCTCTGGGAATATCGCCGTAGTTGTAATATACCCTAGGAAGCTACCCTATAGGAACTTCCATCGGGACGACATGGCTATCTCACCCAAAAATAGATTTTTCGCTTCGCTCAAAATCCGTTATATATATATATATATATATATATATATATATATATATATATATATATATATATATATATATATATATATATATATATATATATACATATATATACATATATATAAATATATATATATACATATATATATATATATATATATATATATATATCTATATATATATATATATATATATATATATATATATATATATATATATATATATATATATACATATATATATATATATATATATATATATATATATATATATATATATATATATATATATATATATACATATATATATATATATATATATATATATATATATATATATACATATATACATATAGATATATATATATATATATATATATATATATATATATATATATATATATTATATATATATATATATAAATATATGTATAGAGATATACACACACACACATATATATATATATTTATATATATATATATATATATATATATATATATATATATATATATATATATGTATATATATATATATATATATCTATATATATACATATATATTATATATATATATATATATATATATGTATATATATTA
>NC_090740.1:80350957-80358457 GCF_036898095.1 Palaemon carinicauda
ATATATATATATATTTTATATATATACATATATATATATATGTATGTATATATGTATGTATATATATATACACACACACACACACATATATATATATATATATATATATATATATATATATATATATATATATATATATATATATATATATATATATATATATTCATATTTTTACACCTGACTATCATCTGATAAAACAGACATAATTATATTTAACATAATGATGTTGCATTTATGAAACCAAGAGAAAAAATCAATAAGTTGATTTATTTTATGTTAAAAGTAGTTTGATTACTGACAATAAAACTTCCTCATTCCTGTTTTCCTGAGGCAAAACTAACTAGTTTAGCTCTTCGATCTCGTGAAATGAAAGCTCTGTTGATGGACCTTGATGCTTATGGAGGTGTAGACCCAAATGTTATTTTCTCCTCAGTTATTTATAAAGACTGCAGATTTCTTAGCTCCAAAGTTATTTGTTATTTTGAGCAAGTTAGAAAGAGGAGGAGCTTTTAGAACTTGTTGGGGAATCGGTAATGTTACTCAACATCCGTATCTCAGCATTGATAATGTTCCTTTAACTTTGGATAACTTTTAAAATTTAGGTGTGATTCCTGAGAGCAAATTGACTTTTGGGAAACATATTACGTCTGTGTCATCTTCCATTGCACAAAGATTGACTTATTGAGGAAGTCTTTTTAGATTTTCAGTGATCAATCTATTCTGCAGAAGTGTTTGAATTCTCTCATTTTACCTTGTTTTAATATTGTGCTCCTGTCTTCCACTGCTGATTCTCATCTTATTTGTTAGACAGAAACTTACGGTCAAATACATTTTCTTATTCCTGATCTAGATATTAATATTTAGCACCGTCGTTCAATTAGTTCAATATGCAAGTTCCATAAGATTTTTTCCTAATTCTGACCCTCCTTTACATTCAGATCTTCCTGGACAGTTTCATACTGTTCGTATTACTAGGTATGCAATTAATTCTAATAGTCAAGCCTTCTCCATCATGAGGCTTATTATTAAAGAGTATTCTAGAAGTTTTATTCCAGCTCTGACCAAGTTGTTGAATGATCTTTGTAATCGGGTAGTTGGATCAGTAGAACTTCAAAAGTTCACACTTGCGGCAAATATTTTTATGTTGAACAGGCTGACATAAGTCTTTTTTATAGTTTATATATAAAACATACGTTTTGATATTACTGTCTTTCGAATAATTTATTGTAAATATTTTCTCATCGCTTGTCTATTTCCTTATTTCCTTTCCTCACTGGGATATTTTTTCCAGTTTGAGCCCTTGTGCTTAAAGCATCTTGCTTTTCCAACTAGGGTTGTAGCTTTTTTAATAATAATAATAATAATAATAATAATAATAATAATAATAATAATAATATATGCTGTATATTTTTTGGCAGTGGACTAGTAACGTTTGAGGATGATGATTATGATATATATATATATATATATATATATATATATATATATATATATATATATATATATATATATATATATATATATAGATATATATATATTTTTGGGCTCAAGCCATGTCGTCCTGATGGAAGTTCCTATAGGGTAGCTTCCTAGGGTATATTACAACTACGGCGATATTCCCAGAGAATTTACCTTAAGGTACCAGAATTCTAACTCCTGGAGCGAGTATCCCTCGTGAAAGGGATATCGCGACATATCAGAGGACGTATTCTAGACACGTCACATGGCAATCTACGACCTGAACAGAGATTCGTCTCGTAGGAGGGAGATTGACGAGATACGAATTCGGGAAAGAAAAAGGGGAGCCGCTCCCAAGGCTTCCCTATCCCCCGATTCGTATGCGTGCCTGGCGCCAATCCTGGCGCCATCTGTATTCCTTTTTGCGTAGCTTAACAACTCGGTGTTTTTTCCTGTTTTTCTCGCAAATCTTGGATTTATTCAGCTTTTCATGGCTTCTTCGTCTTCGTTGACCTCGGATAAGTTGAGTATAGTGTCTGTTATGTATAAATGTAGGCTCTTGGTAAAATTTTGAGTGATTAATAGGATTAATCTTTGATACAAGAGCCGTAGCCTACCAGAGGTGTCCTGGACACTGTCACTTGCTAGGTATAAATTAGTTAGTCAGAGTGACATTCCTGGTTGTTTTGCTTAATAAAATTTAGCTATTTAGCTTTACATAGGATTTCCTTTCGTGCTTAGTATTATTTGGCGAAGTATTCGCCATTCTGGCCTACGCTAGGCCATGTAGCCTAGTCGTTTGGTCCTAGTACTTAATGCATGATTATGGTTTTTCCGAGTGTAATTAAAATTTTATTGAAGCTTTAGGCTATATTTTATACATTTTAGACTGTGTGGAATATTTCCAAGATTGTATACGTGAGAGTTTCGGTGAATTAGGTAATCGATTCTCTTGGTGCCTAGGCTAATTGCTTATGGAGCCTTAGTATACTTTATTATACTCCCCGGTTGCTTTCTTTTCTTCGGAGAAGGTATGCAATCCCTTTCCCTCTGTTTAAGCCTTGGGCTTATCCCTAAGTGGTTTTTTCCGAATTTATTTTCGATAAAACTATACTAGGGTGTTACTGTACCTTCCTGTTCCAGCAGAGTCTGGTTCAAAGAGGGACAGAACAACAGAGTTTTTAGTCTGAGTCCGTGTTGTTTGGCTTGGGGCAGAGTCTCCCTCGCTGACCTAACACTTACAAAGGGAGCTGAGCTCCCTTAGGTCACTGTCGAAGGTTTCTGTAGTTATGATTCCTTCTTGTGTGATCGACCAGACTAAGTCCTGTTGCTGTTCTCGGGGAGGATAAATCTTCCCTTGGGAGTTGCAACGCCTTCCTTGCTTTGGTGCTCTGGAAGCTGGCAGGTATTATACTACTGCGCTGGCCCTTTCCCTTAGATCTCCCTTAGGCTAAGACAGAGTTCTTGGCTGCGGGTGATCTGTCACTAAAGCAAGGTTGGCAGGACCCTCTTGTCCCTTCCCCCTCTATCTCCGTAATGGCCTAGCCATTACTGTACTGTACCTTGCCGGCCGGCAGAGCTGGCCGGCAGGGGTATTACTGTACCATATGTCATTCTACTTCTGGACCTAGTATAGGTTGGGATATGGATTGACTAAGCCCATTGCCGGCCGGCAGAGACGCTGGACGGCAAGGGTCTTATGTTTTCGAGTGCTGCCCGGACCTCTCTTGGTCCCTCATCCATGCCTGCCGGCAGAGCCGGACGGCATTGGTCAAGGAAGCCTGAATTAAGTTTCTCCCCTTCCTTATATGCACTCTTTCGGTTGCCGGGCTTGGGGGGTTGTGTACACTCTTATCCCGGCATCCATTCTATTTTCTTCTAGTGCTGTACCTGTCCCGGCTGCCGGCCTATGGGGCCGGCTGCCGGCCTATGGGGCCGGCTGCCGGCCTATGAGGCCGGCTGCCGGCCTATGGGGCCGGCAGCCGGGCAGGTGTAGTCTTCTGGTTCTTTTGCTGCCGGCTGGCATCGGTCTTGTACCTTTGCCGGCCGACTTATGTCAGTCCTTGTCTGCCGGTCACCAAGAGTGTGACCGGCAGCTGGGTACTACCTTGTGTAGTTGCTGGCCGGCAATCATTGCCGGCCAACACTGGCTGTTGCTGGCCGGCAGCTGCTGCCGCCAGCACAGGCATTTGAACCAGAGGGCTGCCGCCCTATAGCTGTTAAGTAGTATACTTTAAAGCTAATTGTGGTGTGTGCCGGCCGGCAAAGGCAGGCCGGCACACATCCTCCTATACTGTACTAGTATTCTTCTGTATAGCATTTACAGTAAGAAGAAAACTATAGTAAAAGTTTAGGTACAGCACTGTATCTTCTAACACTATTGTGTTTTCTTGCACGGCCCTTTGCTGTTGCCTTCAGACAAGAAGCAGAGTTCTTCCCTGTCTATTATCCCGGATTTTAAAATCATTGCCTAGGTGTGAGCTCCACCTGTTTCCTCTGGAAACTTTGCACTGGTTACTCTAGTAGAGATAAACCATTTTGATTTTATTATCTGGAAGGCTGCAGCAATGGGTTATGAGGGAAACACAAGTGTGTGTCTTTAATATCTGAATTGTTATGCTATACTATGCATATCCAGTGATACATAGTTCACTTGATACTCATGGAAATTTCTTCTCTTTACAGAAGGACACTCCGAAGTGGGGAAGTGCTTTCTGCAATGTCAGCAGCAAGAACCTCTGCGGACATGAGTTTTGTAGGAGACACGCAACATACGCTGTCTCCAAGGATGATCTCCGGTATTGGGACCCTCAGGTATGTACTGTGTGCACTAACCTGATTAATGAGACATTTAAATAGCTAGGAAGAAGCTTCGTACCTGGGTAAGGGGCTTCCAAAAGTACACTTCTGGCCCTTATCTTCCAAGTGAGAAGATGAGGGCGTATCTTTTCCCTAAGGCATCAGCTGATGCAGTGATTCCCCAGCCTCAAGAGGAGATCCCCTAAGTTCAGATCCAGGTGGATGCTGAGGTCGCGGTCGCGATGCAAGACATCCAGCTAAATGACAGGATATCTGATGTGGACGGGTGTCAGGAGGAAGACCTCCTTGCAGAAGCCCAGGATGAAGTTCAAGTCCCTCTACATCGGCCGGTCTCCCAGTAGAGCTGGGACAGGCCCTCTCTTCTATTGTTGGAATGATCCAACAAATGCAGAAGGAGAATCAGGAGAAGGCGGCTGCAATGGAACTGCGAATGCAGTGCCTTGCAGAATCACATGGGCCCCAGAAAAGCTCAATGTGAAAGACCTTCCTTTGTGCTCGGATGCTAACCCATGGAGGTATGCTGAGCACATGTCGATGACGACTGGAAAGATCGTCATCTCGGATATGCTGGGCTCAGTTCCCCTGGAGGGTGGAATTCTGGCCCAGCAAGGCACCATATCCGGACTGTTATGTCCGGCTGAGGAAGGAACCAGCTTCAAAGGAGGAGGCAGAGCCGAAGGAGGTCATAGTGATGACCATGCTAAGGCTCAAGCTCTACTTTCATCTTCGATGAAAGAGAGGGGCTTCTCTAACTCAAAGGTAGCTGCATTGAATAGGAAGCTCCCTTCCTTTGTGTCCTCGCCTACTAGAGCCTTCCCCCTTTTACAGAAAGGGTTTCTGGCTGTACTAAAAGCAATCGAGGCCGGCAAGTCTTGCCCCTCCCTAGAGGAGTGTAAACCCTTGTCGCTGGCCCTGTCTATGGACCACAAAGATTGGAAGGACGTCCATCTTACGTTCTAAGTGGGAAAGTTGGAGGCTGATATTGCCGGACGTCAGTTCGGCAAGGACCTCCCTAAGCTGTCTGACTTTCTTTTGCGAAGTGAGTTCGATACAAAAGAAAGACTGACTGCCTCAATGTCTCTTCAGACTACTCTCGAGACGATGGCAAGTGACCCCAAGGTCCATGAAATGTTCATGGTAGTGGCCAAGCCTCATCTGGCCACAGTGACGAAGGACCTTTATGGCTTCGTCAAGGCAAGGAGAGCTTGTAGGGAGTTCGTGTTTACCTCGGCTACAGTGAGGCACGAGCTAAAGAAACTAATCTCCTCCAACATTTGGGGAAAAGACCTTTTTCCCTACCGACTTGGTCAAAGAAGTTTTTGATAAAGCCACCTTGGAGAATAGAAACCTTCTCCAGATGTGGGATCTGGCTATCAAAAGAAAGTCTTCCCCGGATGAGGGTCCTCAACCAAAGAGGAAGACTATGAGAACTAGGCTACCGTCTCGGCCAGCCAAGCCTCTTAGACAGCAACAGCAACTGCAATTGCCATTGCCCCCAGTGCCCCAGATCGTGGCACAAACCCCGACCACCTTTCAGTGGGTACCCCAGGCCGTGTCGACACAGTCCACGGCATTCACCCCAGCGTTCGAAGGGCAGTCTACTTCCTTCCGAACAAAGCCTAGAGGAGCAGCCAGAGGCTCGTCTAGACGCCCCTCAAGGGGAAGGGGATTCAGGGGTGGTCGTGGTCAGGAAGGCAAGACCTCAGGACGGCAGTCCAAGTGAGGTGATACCGGTAGGAGGGAGACTTCTGAAATTTCGGGATCGGTGGACCTTCGATCCCTGGGCCCACAGCCTACTCAAGAATGGATTGGGCGGGAGCTGGTACAGCACTCCACCCCCGTACCTTCGGTTTTTCCAACACTCCACCCCCGTTATGGAGGAGTACGTTCAAGAACGGTTGGAGAAAAAGGGTGAAGCCCATCAATTTCTAAGGGAGGCTGTTTTGTGTTCCCAAGAAAGACTCGGAAAAGCTCAGAGTCATTCTGGACTTGTCGCCACTTAACAAGTTCATAGTGAATTGCAAATTCAAAATGCTAACACTGCAACACATAAGGACCTTACTGCCCAAGAGGGCATATTCCGTCTCTATAGACTTGTCAGATGCCTACTGGCACATTCCAATTAGCCATCGACTCTCCCCCTACCTAGGGTTCAGGCTACAGCGAAGACTATACGCCTTCGGAGCCATGCCATTCGGGCTAAACATAGCCCCAAGGATTTTTACGAAGCTTGCGAGCGTAGCTCTCAAACAATTTCGCCTAAAGGGAATTCAGGTAGTAGCCTACCTGGACGACTGGTTGGTTCGGGCAGCATCCGAGACAGAATGCTTGCAAGCTTCCAGTCAGTGATCCAGTTCCTAGAGTACCTAGGCTTCAAGATCAACAGAAAAAGTCTCGACTTTCTCCATCTCAAAAGTTCCAGTGGCTAAGATCCACTGGGACCTTTTGTCACACCGTTTCTCCACCCCAGCGAAGAAAAGGAAGGAGATAGCGGGTTCTGTCAAGAGACTTCAAGATTCCGAAAGGATATCAAGACACGAGCAGGAGAGAGTACTGCGCTCTCTCCAGTTTGCTTCGGTGACAGACCCAGTGCTAAGAGCACAGTTAAAGGATGCAATCGGAGTTTGGAGAAGTTATGCATCAAACGCGTGAAGAGATCTGAGAAGACCAGCCGCTTCGGCTAAGTACTCTTCTCAGGCCTTGGTCCCAAGCCAGACATCTAAAGAAGTCAGGTTCTTCTTCAGCCACCTCCCCCGTCGGTGACGATTCACTCAGACGCCTCAAAGGAGGGATGGGGAGGTCACTCTCATCGGAAAAAAGTCCAGGGGACTTGGTCCAGGCTATTCAAGACCTTTCTCATAAAACTTTCTAGAAGCTAGGGCAGTGCTCCTTACCTTAAAGAAAGTCTCCCCGCGTCATTCGTTCCACATAAAGTGGTAATAGACAGCGAGGTAGTTGTAAGATACTTGAATCGACAAGGATCGAGGTCACCACCTCTCAACCAGGTGATGTTGGCCGTCTTCCGATTGGCGGAAAAGAAGAAGTGGTACCTGTCGGCAGTTCACCTTCAAGGAGTCCGCAATGTGACAGCGGACGCTCTATCCAGGTTCACACCGATAGAGTCGGAATGGTCCTTAGACGCAGGATCATTCTCCTTCATTCTGAATCAGTCCCAGAACTGCAGATAGACCTCTTTGCGACGAAAGACAACAAGAAGTTGCC
>NC_090740.1:80365957-80370957 GCF_036898095.1 Palaemon carinicauda
TGAACGGAGGTATGAAGGGGCTCGTTGGAGGAGGGTTCCTCAGTGTGTTTCTGAGCCTCCAACTTTGAAGGACACGACAATTGCTGTTGAAACTATATTTATCCCTCGTTATTGCAGAGCTACTTTGTGAAGCTGTTCAGCTTTTTTTTTTGGATATCCTTTCTCTGCAGCAAGGACTTTTTATCCTGCATTTTGTGTACTACCCTTGGTTCAGTAAAAGCCTAGGGGACCTCTCTGTCTCAAGGTAATAAAAATTATACCTGTATTTAATTATGGTGATCACGACCTGTGATAATCTGCCTATGCCATTAGTGGAGCTTGTGAAAGCCTTTCAATCAAGCCAGCCATCGTCAACTTGTTAGGAATAGTTAGATTGTATTTGTTAGGGTATTCTTGCTTTTCGCTTGCCTCCTCCTTTCTGGGCCCTCTCCCCTTTTAGTATGCATGTGTTAATGATTTTTCTTTAATTGTGTAATTATTTTCTTTTGCAGGGAGTTTAGGAGTGAGTGTGTATCATTTATTATTGTATTTTTGTGGTTCATGTGTTATTTATGTCTAAATAATGTGTATTAAAATTGAGGAGATTTTTGTGGTATTTTCTTTGTTCCCTTGAGTTGACTTTGCACTCGTATTAATGTTTGGATACTATTCCACCTTTTGTGGACTTAGTATAGTATAATGGTGAATACAATTTGATAAAAGTGTAGTGTATTGTGTGGTGGTCAAAGCCAGCCATCACAAGTGGCGACCGTGACAGGATCTTTCGTTCCTGAGTATTCACCGGTGATAGTGCAAAGTTAATTCTTTGGGTAATTTTTCAGGCAGTGTATTTTCACCTCCTCGGTGTTGTTTTAAATAAATTCTGTATTTTGTGAGAATAAGTGGTCATCATGGTTGTTAACGTATTAGAACTCCTTAGAGGAGAGGGGTGGCAAGAGAGGTTGGCAGAGGTAAATAGGGAAGACTTGGAAATTGTAGCAGAGCATTTTGAATTGGAATATGAATTGTCCATAAGAAAGGGTGTATTGCTATTGCAAATTTATGATTATGTTAAAACTGTAAAGACAGGTGTGGAACAAGAGGTGAAACCTGATGAAGAAGTAGTGTCTGTAGAAATTTTGGATAGGCAAATTGCCCTGAGACAAATGGAATTTGAAATGGAAAAGTTTAAGGCAGGAGAAAGAGAAATGGAGAGGCAGCATGAGATTGCCAGGAAAAACACAGGTTCTTTTTCTCCCGCCCATTCCCCAAATAGGTCTGTAACATCTGCTATTAATTTAGCGCAGGCTGTCAAATTTGTCCTAATTTAAAGAGAATAATGTAGCAAAATTTTGTGTATCATTTGAGAGGATTGCTGCAAGGTTGGAGTGGTTCCAAGAGTATTAGACCACTCTTATACAAAGTAAATTGGTTGGAAGGGCTCAGAAGGTATATGTAACGCTGGAGGAGGATCTATCAGCTGATTATGAGAGTGTAAAGGCTATCTTCTTGAAGGCCTATGAGTTAGTCCCTGAAGCCTATAGGCAACGCTTCCGGAACTTAGAAAAATGTAGGGAACAAACTTTTGTTGAATTTGCTAGGGCGAAGGAACAATATGCTAGTGATTGGTTCAAGTCCAAGGAGGTGGTAGATTTTGAGAAATTGAAGGAGATAACGTTGGTGGAGGAGTTTAAGCGGTGTGTCCCGGATAAACTGAAGGTCCACCTCGAAGACTTAAAACTTGAAACCGTTCAGGAGGTAGCCATCGCTTGTGACGAATATTGCTTGTCTCGTAAGAGTGAGTTAGGGGGAGTAACGACAAATGTAAAGTCTAGTTGGGTTAAGATGGGTAGGAATAATAATTCTAACCCGAATAACAATGCTAAGGTGTTTAGTAGAAATAATGATAGAAGTAATAATCAGGGTAATGCTAAAAATAATTTTTCTCCTAACAAAGGTAATAGGCCAAATATATACAATCAAGAGAAATTGAGGACACTAACGTACTTCTTTTGCAATAAGAAGGGTCACGTAAAGAGTATGTGTTATGCGTTTAATAGAGCGCAAGATGCTAATGGTAGGCCAGTGATGGGTGTGGAAAAGAGAGAGGGTAAAAATATCCCGACAGGGTCCGCTGACGAATGACTACCTGGCTGTTTTGACAGATATTTGTTCTTCGGTAGTGTGTCCTTCGCCAATTCGTCTGACAAAAGACGAGTGTGTATTTTGCGTGATACTGGTGCAGTGCAATCTTTGATCATAAGGAAGGCATTACCTCATAATTTTATACCGGAAAGTGGGGAATTTGTGTTATTGGCTGGTTATCCTGATACTGTAAAATCGTATGCCATTGAAAATTTTAATTCAATCTGCCCTTCCTTTGAAGGGAATTTGAAAATGGCCATAGTAGATAAATTCCTGGTTAAGGAGGTTGATATGGTGATAGGGAATGATGTGGCTATGAAGAATAATACTTGTCCCATATTGATAAACCCTGATAGTGAAGTAGCAGCAGTTACTTGTTCTAGTACTAGAATTGTTGACGGTGCAGAGTCCACAAATGATGTAGATTTAAGTAGTTTAGATCGTAGTGATAGCCTAGCTGTAGATCCTGAAATGTTAACGGACAAGTTAAATTGGACTACTGAAGAGCTTATCAAGGCCTAGAAAAAGGAGTTTCGGGAACTCCCTATCGAGTCAAGGGAGGGGTCTGATATGACTGGTCCCAAATTGAAGATAATTAATAATGTTTTACTTCGGTTGAGTAGGCATATGGAGGAGGATAATGTTGATCATAAAATTGTGAAACAGATAATAGTTCCCTTTGGTTACAGGAAGGATTTAATGTCATTGGCGCACGAAAGTGGTTTGACCGGCCATTTGGGAATTCATAAAACTTCCTGCAAATTGTTTGGGAATTATTATTGGCCGAAGTTGAAGGCAGATGTAAAGAAATTTGTCAATAGTTGTGATGTCTTTCAGAGGGTCGGTAAACCTAATCAGCGGATTCCAAAATCACCTCTATGTCCTATTCCCGTAGTTTCCGAACCTTTTAAGGAAGTCATTATTGTTGTTGTTAGACCATTACCGAAGTCGTGCAGTGGTAATGATTATATTTTGACAATAATGGATAGGATGTCTCGATATCCCGAGGCCATACCACTACATACCATAAAAAGCATTAAAATTGTTGACGTACTAATTTACTTTTTTACTAGGTTTGGGATGCCTAAAGTAATTCACTCAGATTATGGATCTAATTCCATGAGTAGGCATTTCAAAGATAAAATGGCAGAGTTGAATATAAAACATGTGACCTCTTCTCCATATCACCCCGAAAGTCAGGGAGTTCTGGAGAGATTTCATCAAACCCTGAAGTCTATAATAAAGAAGTATAGTTTGTGAATAGGATAAGGAACTCCCTTATTTGTTATTCGCTTTTCGTTCTGTCCCAAGTCAGTCTTTTGGTTTTTCGCCTTTCAACTTTGTGTTTGGTCATTGTGTTCGAGGGCCTCTCGATGTGGTTCGTGAGTCTTGGGAGGGAGACATCCCTGAGGTTAATTTATTGGATTATGTGTCTAATCTAGGTGATAAATTAACCAAGGCTTGGAAATTTGCGGGTGAAAAGTTATTATGTAGCCAAAAACGAATGAAGTACTTTTTTGATAGAAGGTCCAAGGCACGCGACTTTGCGGTAGGCGATTAAGTGTTGGTTTTGTTACCCTTCCCAGGGAATCCATTGAAAGCTTCTTTTTCAGGTCCATGGAAAATTTTGAAAAAAATAAGTGAAGTTAACTATTTAGTGGAGACACCCAAAAGAAAGAAACCTTTTCAACTGTGTCATGTAAATATGTTGAAGGCTTATATGGAACGGGATAAAGTCATTCCCGTGGCAACCATTGGGAATACGGTATATTACGAGAGCAATAACCATTTCTCTTTTTCAGAGGGGGCGGTTATTGATGATAATTGTTTTAATGGATGTGAATGGCGGTCGGATAATAGAAAGTCGTTGGAAAATTTTTCTGGAGTGATTTCACATTTAGGCAAGGAAAAAAAAGGTCTTTGAAAAAATTAGTATCAAATTATAAGGAATTATTTTCGGATGTACCGGGTAGGACTCTGGTCCTTAAACATGATGTAGATGTAGGTAGTGCCACTCCTGTGAAACAATCTCTGTACAGGTTGAATCCCTTCAAAAATGGTGTTGTAGCTCAGGAAATGGATTATATGTTAAAACATGACCTAATTGTACCTAGTCAAAGTCCGTGGTCATCACCGGTTGTATTAGTAAAGAAATCCGACGGTGATTTCAGGTTATGTTTTCATTACCGTAAGTTGAATGAGTTATCTAAATCTGATTGTTATCCATTACCTCGCATTGAGGATTGCATTGATCGAATGGGTAAGACCAAATACATTAGCAAATTCGATTTGTTGAAAGGTTATTGGCAAGTTCTTCTTTCAAAGCTGGCTTTCGTAACACCACAGGGACTGTTTCAATGTAAAGTTATGCTGTTTGGTATGAAGAACGCGTCTGCCACCTTTCAGAGGTTAATGAATACTTTAGTCTATGGTTTAGAAGGATGTGTTGTTTATAATGATGATATTGTTATTTATAGTGATGATTGGGAAACCAATTTAAAAAATATTAGGGCACTATTTGAGGTGTTGAAAGAGGCAAGTTTGGTAATTAATTTCAAGAAAAGTGAATTCGCAAAGGCGAAGGTGGTATATTTTGGTCATGAGGTTGGTAATGGTAAAGTTGCTCCTAAGCAGGCCAATATCGGAAGTATTGAAAACATGGTAGTCCCTAAGTGTAGGAGGGATGTCAGAAGATTCCTTGGTTTAAGTGGGTACTACCGAAGGTTTTTTAGAAATTTTCTGGATATAGCCAATCCGTTGACAAATCTTTTGAGAAAGCAGGTAGCTTTTGTCTGGACGGATGAAACACAAAGGGCTTTTGATAAAGTAAAAAGAGTATTTACTAATTTCTCTGTCTTGAGAGCTCCTGATTTTGA
>NC_090740.1:80375957-80378457 GCF_036898095.1 Palaemon carinicauda
CTACTTACAAGATTATTTTTCAAAATGTGGCATGGGTAGGAAAAAACTGATGAATGGGAGTTAGGAGTGTTGCTGAAAATAGCACAAAAAAAGGACACCGAAATGATTGCAATAATTACAGAGGCATAACACTTATGTCAGTTCTTAGGAAAATATATAGTATGCTTATTCTAAAGAGATTGGAGAGTAAGATTGGAAAAAAGATGAGAGATGAACAAGTAGGATTTAGAAAAGGTAGAAGTTGCACTGACCAAATTTTCATTTTGAGACATGTTGTACAGTAACTCATAAAATATAGAAATCACCTTTTGATGGCATTTATGGACTATGATAAAGCTTTCGATACTGTGCACCGGCCAATTTTGTGGAAAATCCTGCATTATTATGGAATTTATCCTAAAGATATAAATTTTATTAAGTCTGTTGATGAGCATAGCAAGCGTAATGTAAATGGAGTCTTATCAAATGAATTCCCAGTAAACAGCGAAGTACTCCAAGGGAATGAGTTCTCACTGGATTGGTGATAGAAATTTAGCAGACCTAGAGTATGCTGATGATGCTCTCCTTGTTAGCAGAACACCACAGAATTTGCAATGCTTGCTTACCAGAACGCATGAAATATCACATGAGATTGGGCTGAAGATAAACTGAAGAAAGACAGAGATGGTGAGAACGGAGTATGCAATGGACGATGAAATATCATTGGAAGGAGAAAGAATTAATGAGGTACAATCATTTATGTATTTAGGAAATATGATCTCCAATACACGGTCTTTAAAATTAGAGTTAAGTGAAAGATTGAAAAAACCAAATCAGACAATCACTATGTTCAGTAAAATTTGGAAATCAAATCGCCTAGAATTACACATAAAAATCAGACTATACATCAGTTTAGTGAGATCAGCGTTACTGTATGAACATGAGTCATGGTATGGCAATGAAACAATCTACAATTGATTTAGTAGATTTGAGAAGAAAGCCTTCAGAATGATATTGGGAGTTAAATGGTAGGGCAAGATTAGAAATGAAACTATATGAGTGATTACTCGCGTGCCATATGTGGACGAGATCTTGATAGGGGGTAGAAGGAGATGGTTTTGGCATGCTCTTCCCACTCCCCAAGAGGGATTAGTTCACCAAACGTTCAGCTGGGCTCCACAAGGCACTAGAAGAGTTGGATGACCAAGGCCTACATGGCTGAGGACTATGAAGACCGAAGTAGGAGATGATGAATGGCAAAGTATTGAATTAAAAACTCCAAATAAAGCCGACTTTCGAAATCTATACGAGGCCTTTTGCGTCAATTGGCGTAAGAGGAGGAGATGATGATGATGATGATGATTTATATATATATATATATATATATATATATATATATATATATATATATATATATATTTATATATATATATATATGTATGTATATAAAAATAGATACTTATATATATATATATATATATATATATATATATATATATATATATATATATATATATATATATATATATATGTTGGGATCTCATTGAAATTCTTATTTCTAACTGGGAATTTTATATCTGATTTCATTGGCTTTTAGAAGAAAAACAAACTTTGTCGCATGAGTGTAGTACACACGCGTGATATAATAGTCCAGAATGCATATTGTTTATTTATATATTGGAATTTTTCAGGCGGTATAGTAAAACACCATATGGTATATGGCATTGACTAATTCTATGGGAAACGTGGCATCACCGCTAATTATAGGGGAATAATCATGAATTTGTTTCATCTTATATGTTGTATGTTAGTATGTTATATATTGTACCAGTAAAGTACTAATGATATGCTTATCTGATATTCACCTTAAAGCTTTTTTTAGCCTATAACTTTATCTTTTTCTTTTCTAAATAAACCTGGAATGACCTATTCTGTGTCAATGTGAATGTACAATAAAATGCTCTAAATCCGTTAATACAATGAATAATGCTGCTGAACACACACACACACACACACACTCTCTCTCTCTCTCTCTCTCTCTCTCTCTCTCTCTCTCTCTCTCTCTCTGTAGCCTTATAAGAATCCCTCTATTACTACCAAATAGGACGTATGCTCTCTCTCTCTCTCTCTCTCTCTCTCTCTCTCTCTCTCTCTCTCTCTCTCTGTTCAAGACTAAATTTGGCAATAGGACAAAAGATCAGATTTGTTGGTATATCAAAACATATAGTATCTTTTGAACTTTTCGCCAAGCTTTTGATAACCAAAAACAAAAGTATGCTAACAGATGTGCTAAGAATTGATAATCTCAGGTATTCATTCTTTGTTTTTTATTTAACTATAGTTAATTACAGATAAAGCTTTTTTATTTAACGAAATTAATACAGAAAAGAAATAGATATAATATTGTGCGAATAAATAACAAAAAATGAATTAATCTTTCTCGAGCGTTCATATTGTCCCGATTAAATCCTATATTTATATTCTACAATGTTGAAAAAAGGTAAAAAAAAAATCAATTTAA
>NC_090740.1:80383457-80385957 GCF_036898095.1 Palaemon carinicauda
TTGGTCTTGCCCACCTTAGGAATTCCAGGAATTGAGGCTTTCCTAGGAATAGACTATGTATCTAATAATAAAATTTGATTTTTAGGGGGAAAAGATACAATAACAGTAAAGGTAGGTGGATATATTTTGCCAATAGAAAGTCATGAGACAGAAGGTGCGTGTGTTAGCTCAGAGAGACATTTAAGTAGGGAAACAGCTGTACCTGAGAAGAGCTGTCCCCCCTGACCCTTACGCGCATATCTGTGAACCCGTGTCGCGCTCTTGAGGATGGAACCTAGTTAGTTGTTAGACCCCATGACAATTGGGCCCATATAATATAAGAGGGCTTGACAGAAATTAAATAGAACAGAGCTGGTATAATGATAGTTAATTTGTCAAATAAAAGAGTTGTTTTCGGAAGTGATTCTGTGTGAATTAGAGATATGTGAAATTGCTTATAATGGGACGTTGGGATTCGAAACTCCAGCCCACACAGACGAACACACAGATAATTTAATTATGCAAGCACGGAAATTATGTCCCTCAGAATATCAGCCTATAGTTAGTGACATTGTCAATAACTATTTTGATGTAAAAGAAGGAAAGATGAGCCACCCTGGAGGATTGATCGATTTCCCTTTAACATTGAAACTGGGCAGGCGGAGCTGATCAGATCAAGACCTTATAAGGTATCCATTCATTTCCAGGGAGAAATAGAATGGGAAATTAATAAATTAATGGAACAAGGCATAATAGAGGAGAGTGAATCCCCCTGGGCTTCTCCAATTCTGGCTGTTAGGAAAAAGGATGGCTCGGTAAGATTGTGTGTTGATCATAGGAAATTAAATTCAGTCACTAAGGATAATATAATCCCATTGCACTCAATCGAGGAACTACTTGTGATAGTAGGGGAGAGCAAATATTTTACAACTGTTGATTTAAAATTTGGATACTATGAAATACCCATTCAGGAAGGTAGTAAATGTAAAACCGCATTAATAGCTAACGATCAATTGTTTCTGTTTAATTTTCTTCCTTTCGGTGTTAAAAATGCTCCAAGTAATTTTTCTAGAGTAATGATGGCGGTTTTGTCACCCTTAATTAGCCATAATTGTTTATTTAGATGATATCATAACTACAGGGAAAAGGGCCGAAGAATATTATAATAATATTCGTAAAGTTTTAGAAGCGTTGGGACGTAATGGATGAAAATAAATTTGTCAAAGTGCAAAGTCTTCTGTAAACATGTAGAATTTTTAGGTCACATAATAACCTCAGAAGGTATCCAACCCTGCCCCAGTAAAGTAGCATCTATTACAGATTTCCTTAGGCCCCGTAACTCCAAGGAAGTAGCTGGGTTCCTTGGACTCGCTGGGTATTACCGTAAATTCATAAGAGGTTTTGGATTGATAGCAAGACCCTTAGATGCTTTAAAGAAACAAAAAGTAATAAATTGGGGAGAGGAAGAAGAAAGGGCCTTTAACCATTTGAAAGATGCCTTAACTAGCAAAGAATTACTTGCATATCCTAGATTTTATCCTCCTTTTTTAGTGACAACAGATGTCAGTAGCGTAGCTATCGGTCGCATAGTTTCTCAACAAGATGATAGAGGCAGAGAGATACCCATTTTTTTTGCTCCCCGGGTGTTAAAAGGGGCAGAAAAGAATCATTGTACATTCGATTGAGAGGCTTGGGCTATTCTTTGGGATCTAAAGAGGCATCGGTTCTTTTTGTTAGATTAGTTGATTGAGATGCAAAGTGACCGTCGCCCCTTACGTGATTTGTATTATAAAAATGATTTGACCACTCGTCATGCGAGATGGATTGAGAGCTTGTTAGAGTGTAATATAAAGGGTTTTCTCCACATAGAAGGTAAAGCTAACAAGGTAGCTGATGCTCTCTCTAGAGCTGCAGTAATAGGAGTAACAACTAGGGCACAAAAGAAGAACGCAGAACGTAACCAAAATGTTGAAGACCCCCATCAAAAGAGAGAGAATAGAGAACGGGATGAAAATTCTTCTGATGGGCATTTAGAAAACGGGCGAAAGCGAGAGAGAGAGAGAGAGAGAGAGAGAGAGAGAGAGAGAGAGAGAGAGAGAGAGAGAGAGACAGAGAGAGAGAGAGAGAGGGAGAGAGATACGAATGGCGAAGGGGAATATATGTGGATGACCGAGGATATGACCAGGGATGTCCAGAATGAATGCTCTTATGATGCAGGTTTGATTGACTTGGGAGGTTGGGACATAAAAGAAGTCCGATAGGGACAGAAAAAAAAAGAATTGATGAAAAGAGTGCAAGCAGTGATTAAAGGGGAATCGGAGAGTTATCCGTCATTTCTGAGTGTGCCTCGTGAGAATTTTTTTTTATTGAAAATGATGTCTTCTAATGTGCTTACGAGAAGAGGGGAGGGGAATTTTGTGCACTGGTAGTTCTTCCTCCCTCTTTAATTAAACGAGCCATCCACATTGTACATGCTAGTCGGTATGCAGGGCATTTAGGGATTGATAGAACATGAAGGAGA
>NC_090740.1:80390957-80395957 GCF_036898095.1 Palaemon carinicauda
GCAGGTTGAAGTTTAGCACAGGCTTTCGGAATCTTATTGAAGATTTCATTAGAAAAGTCCACTTGGAAGGCATAAAGAATCGGTCTAGCCAAGGTAGATTTGCATGTCGTAATCGTATTAGCTGCTAGTCCTTGTCCGTGAAGATGGATGAAGAAGGACAAGCAGAAATCCGTAGAAATCTCTTGAGGTTTCTTCGCCTTAACAAAGGCCACCCATTTCTTCCAGGAGGATTCGTATTGTCTTCTTTTTGACTTTGACTTGTACTCTTCTAAGAAGTTAATACTGTCTGCCGAAATCCCGAACATTTTCTTGACCGCTAGGGTGAGACAATCATGAGATGAAGGTTCTGGGTTTTCTCTGATGAAGCGTAGACAGTTGATTTCTGTACTAGCTGAGTCAGAACTGGTTCTGGCAACGGGATCAGCTTCAGGCGTAGTTCTGTTATCAACGGAAACCATACACTGCCTGGCCACTTGCGGGCCACTATCGCTGCCCATCCCCGAAAGGATCTCAGTTTTTCGAGTGCTTCCAACAGAAGGTTGGTTGGTGGGAACAGGTAAATCCTGGACCACCTGTTCCAATCCGGGGACATTGCGTCCGTAGCTTCCGCTAGAGGATCCTTGTACGGGGCTACGTACCAGGCCAAATTCTTGTTGTCGCTCGTTGCGAAGAGATCTACTTGCAATCCTGGGACTTTGTCCAATATGAACGAGAATGATCCTGCGTCTAGGGACCATTCGGACTCTATCGGGCTGAACCTGGACAGAGCGTCCGCTGTCACATTGCGGAATCCTTGAAGGTGGATTGCTGATAAGTGCCATTTCATCTTCTTGGACAGATGAAAGATAGCTAGTATCACATGATTTAGCTGAGGCGATCTCGAACCTTGTCGATTTATGCATCTCATAACCACTTCGCTGACTAGAACCAGACGAATGTGGATAGAGCGGCAAAGTTTCAGTTTCTTCTGGGAAAGAAACACTGCCATGGCTTCCAGGTAATTGATCTGGAAGGACTTAAAGAGGGGGAACCAAGTTCCCTGTACCTTTTGATGATGAGAATGACCCCCCCATCCTTCCTTTGAGGCATCGGTGTGGACGGTGACTGCAGGAGGGGGTGGTTGCATCTTTTAGTCGTGCTCTCAAAAGTGGGCCCGTCAAAGAGGCAAACTGGAGAGACCCCAACACTCCCTCCTGTAGTCTTCTTGATATTCTTCGGGATTGAAGAAGATTTTTGACGGCCCCTGCTATCTCCTTTCTCTTTGCCATCGGCAACGAGAGACAATGTGACTGTAAGTCCCAGTGAACTCCCAGCCACTGGAACTTTTTGAGCTGGAGACAGCCGAGACTTTTTCAAGTTTATCTTGAACCCTAGATACTCTAGGAACTGGATCACCTTTATGGAGGCTTGCACGCATTCTTCCTTGGATGCTGCCCACACCAGCCAGTCTTCCAGGTAAGCCATTACCTGAACACCCTTGAGGCGTAGTTGTCGAGTAACTGCGTTCGCAAGCTTTGTAAAAATTCTCAGTGCGATGTTCAAACCGAAGGGCATGGCTCTGAAAACATATCTTCTTTTCTGGAGCTTGAACCCTAAGTAGGGGGAAACCTGACGATTGATTGGTACAAGCCAGTACGCATCCATCATGTCTATGGAGACTGTGTATGCCCTTTTGGGCAGAAGGGTCCTTATGTGCTGAAGCATCAGCATTCTGAACTTGTAGTTCACAATGAACTTGTTGAGTGGAGATAAGTCCAGAATGACTCTAAGCTTTTCCGAATCCTTTTTCGGAACACAGAATAGCCTTCCTTGAAACATGATGGACTTTGCTTTCCGTATTACTTTCTTGTCCAGTAATTCCTAAACATATTCTTCCAAAACTGGGGTTGAAGGTTGGAAGATATGAGGAAAGCTTGGTGGAGTCGGGTTCCAACTCCACCCTAGTCCCATCTTGATCAGGCTGTGGGCCCAAGGATCGAAGGTCCACCGATCCTGAAAATGGAGAAGTCTCCCTCCTACCGGCAGCATCTCACTTTGAGTGCTGGTTGGAGGATTTACCTCCTTAGCCACGTCCACCCTTGTAGCCTCTTCCTCTGAAGGGGTGTCTAGAGGAACCTCGAAAGGATCCTCGAGACTTTGGCTTAAAAGAAGCCGATTGCCTTTCAAAGGCTGGGGTGAAACTGTGTCGCCAGTGTTTGGGGCACCAGTTGAAAGGTGGTGGTAGGTTGTGCCACTGTGTGGAACACCGTGGCCACAAGAAGCTGTTGGTGTTGCTGTCTTGGATGAGAGGGTAACCGAGGTTGTTTAGACTTGTTCTTCGGCTGGGGACCTCCTTCAGCCGAAGATTTCCTCTTTGAGAATAAGCCCCACTTAGAGAGCAGATTTCTGTTCTCCGAGGCAGCCTTATCTACGACCTCTTTGACCATATCACTAGGAAAGAGGTCTTTTCCCCAGATATTAGAAGCTATGAGCTTCCTGGGTTCGTGTTTTACGGAGGCGGAAGCAAACACGAACTCTCTACAAACCATCGTGGCTCTGACAAAGTTGTAGAGGTTCTTAGTTACTGTAGCCAAGTGAGCCTTGGCAAAGACCATATACATGTCTGGGGTATCGGGAATGCTAGCCATTGTTTCTAGCCCTGTTTGGAGAGACATAGACGCAGCCAGGCGTTCTTTAGTCTCGTGTTCTCTTTTTAAGAGAAACTCTGACAGCTTTGGGAGGTCCTCGTTGAACTGTCGTCCAGCGATATCGGCCTCCAGCTTCCCGACTGAGAAGGTAACATGAACGTCCTTCCAGTCTTTACCATCTGAAGGGAAAGCAAGGGAGAAAGGCTTGCATTCTTCTAGCGTGGGACAGGGTTTTCCTGCCCCCGCCGCCTTCAGGGCTGCTTTAAGCCCTTTATCCATAAACGGAAAAGCACGTTGAGGGTCAGCAATAAATGATGGGTATTTCTTGCCCAAAGCCGGCATCTTTGAGCTAGTGAATGCCCTCTCTTTAAGGTTTGACGTAAGCATAACTTGGGCCTTAGCGAGCTCAAAGACAATTACTTCTTTGGGCTCCGTCTCTTCTTTGGCTACCGGTTCATTTTTGAGCCAGACATAACAGTCCGGGTAGACCCCTCTGCTGTGCCAAAACTCAATCTCCTCCACTGGAACGGAACCCAGTTTCTCAGAGAGGAAGATCCTGCCTGCTGACATAGGCATATGTTCCGCATACCTCCACGGGTTAACGTCGGAGAATGCAGGAAGGTCCTTAACGTTTAGCTTCTTCTGGGCTAGGCGTGAAGAAATTAACTGCTCAATTTCTGTCCGGAAAGTGGTCTCTTTCTCGGTAGACTTCTTCTGTAAGTCCTAAACCATTGACCTTAAGGACTGGAGAGTACTAGTAATCGTCTCCAGATGAGGCGGTTGTGAAGATGTTGAGGGTGCTGGCTCAGCCACCGCATCCGAAGAAACCGAAGCTACTTCGACGTTCTCCACATCACTAGCAGGAGGGACAACTGCCTCCTGGTCCAACTCTTCTACAAGGAGATTCTTCTCGGTCTCCTCAGAGACGACAGACATATTGTCGTCTAAATGGATACTTTCCAAAGTATCTGCAACATCAAGTTCTTTAGGCTTCTAAACCTGAATCTGCACCAAAGGGATTGCAGGTTTCGTCTGGGGGATGATAGAGTCATCACGCGTTCCGGGGAAGAGACAGTCCCTCATCCTAGCATTAGGAAGGTATTGGCCCGAGGTGTTCTTTTGAAAACCTCTTACCCATTTACGCAGTGCAGCCCTAGCTGTATCCCTAGACTCGGTAGACTTTTGTTCATCAAAAGCCTCCTTAACCAACTTCTCACACACGGTACATACCTTCGGGTCCCAGTACTTGAGAGCCCCTTTGGTGATGGAACAGCGGGCGTGAGACCTACACAAGCCATGTCCGAAAAAGTCCTTGCTGCGGACCTTACAAAAGTTGTTCCCACACTCATGATGCTCCTCCTGTAAATAAAAGAAAAGCAAATGAGTTTTCTGTGAAATCTTCTGATTTCAACATAACAACAGTTATAATATTTAGCTTGGATAGGGTAAGCTATAGAAGTAAAAACACCCACATGTGTTTCTCGATCAGCCATTTGCTATGTCATGTTGGTGCAGCCAGAAAGCTACGAAAGGAAGCCAGATGAAGTGTCTTTTGCCAGGCTTGCCAAGAAGCAGATCTCTGAACAGCTGACAAGAAAATGGGGAGAGATCACACGTGTTCAACAATACAGATGCACGCCCCCCCCCCCCACCCCCGCAGTACCAGCAAGCCACCAATTCCTGCCTGGGTAAACCCACCAGTGAATGGCACAGCTCCGCAATGTGCTTGCTCTGTTCTGCATGCATTGTCTCGCACCAACAATGATGGTACAAGACCCCTACCACATCAGCAACGGTTCCAACATACAGTGGTGACCAATCCTGCCACTGTCCACCACCCAACAAAAGCAAGGCCTATTTTCACACCACCTATGATAAACCCCCAAGCAAATCAGTCATACATGATATCATGACAAAGCTAGTGGAAGCAATGCGAAAGAAGAAAATCCCATTCTTATTTCTCATTGGAGATCTGCCCACCTATAAGACAAATATCCTACTCAAGGCAGAGAATCTAGAGTTGTTGAAGAATATCACTCAAATCATTGGTGCTTTCCACCAAAAGATGTCGTACATGCATGCTATATGTAAGAGATTCAAGGGCTCTGGGATGGTAGACACTCTGGTATCAGCAGGAATGGTGATGGAGGGATCTGTGCACCAAGCACTACAAGGCAAACATTACAGACGTGGTGTGTGCTGCATCATGGCTTGGAGAGAGGCTCTTATCGACCTTCGGCTAAGAAACATTCTTGAGTATGAAGAACTGTCAGGAAATGTGAAAGAATAGCTGGACATTTTGCATAACACACTTACCGAAACACAAGAGGCACTTCACGAAGCTCACTCTGACCTTGAAAATGACGATGATAG
>NC_090740.1:80403457-80408457 GCF_036898095.1 Palaemon carinicauda
AAGTGGTGGTATGATATTATTTTTTTTTTATTATTATTATTATTATCATTATTATTATTATTATTATCATTATTTTGTTATTTTCCATTATTTTTATTATTTTTATTGTTATTGTTGTTATTATTTTTATTATTATTATGATTAATATTCACTCTTTGTATATTGCTCTCAATAAATCTTGCATACATTCTCCTCATCTATATTAGTATCATAACCTTTTCAATTTAAATCTCTTATGAGCCTGGGGCTTTACCAATTTCCATTTTACTCAATGGCTGCTTCAGTAATGTATTCCACATCTCCATCACTGGCCCATCCAGGCCTTGTGCTTCCCCAAGCTCCTTTCTCTTATTTTCAGTATTCAATAATTGTTCAAATTATTCTCTCCATCTCCTTTTAATGTTTTCATCCCTATGCAATATACTTCCATATCTATCCGAGATGACTCCCAGTTGGCCAAATTCCTTTTTTTGCCATTTCCTCAAATTTGAAATCCTATGAATTTCCTTTGATGCTTCCCTATTTCCTACCCTTTCATTTAATTAATCTATACCTACTTTATTCCTAAAACGTTTTTCCTCCTCTCTCTACAGTTCCTCTGCACACTATAATAGCCGTACTTTCCAGTCCTTAAATGCCTTCAATTTTCTTTTTACTGACTCTTGCATCTCTCTATTCTATCACCACTTTTCTCCTTTTGACACACCATATCCGCGGATTATTCCCACTAATTCCTCTTCTTCCCCGACGCATATTTCTTTTGTACCCACCCAGATATTTTTTGACATTTTACCTTGTTATCAACGAAAAGATCTAGAGTACCAGCCATGTAGGACATCCTACACAACACTCCATTGGGAACATGTCCCTCTCGACTACTCCAACGCCCCCCTCCGCTGTGATGTCAGTATTGGTAGAAAACGGCGGGGGATACCTGCTTCCCTTGTCTTGCAGGTGTTTTATTTCATTCATGGTCTTTCACATCCCTCGCGCCAATCTACTTCACACCTACTGAAGACGTAGTTCATTTGGCACGGCATTACTAAGGATGCTATGTATTGGGTTAACGCCTGTACTTCATGCCAAACTTCAAAAGTATACCGACACAAGGATTCAGGAGTGGGCACCTTTCCTCAACCAAAGCATCGCTTTGCTCACATTCATGTCGACGTAGTTAGGCCCCTACCCACATCACAAGGACATTGTTACCTGTTTACTGTCATTGACCGCTCCACTTGTTAGCCTAAAGCCTTCCCATGGAAACTGCTATGTCCACCTCATGTACATCTGCCTTACTCTCAGGATGGATACAGAAATTTGATATCCCTTTGCATAATACTTACAACAGGGGTACCACTTTCCTCTCTAAATTGTGGACATCATTAGAGAATCTTATGGAAATCTCCTTACATCAAATCCTTTCTTTGCCTTTTCCTAAATTTTCAAATCCTATGAAATCCCTTTTCTGCTTCCCTCGTTCTTAGCATTTCATTCAATCACTCTACTGCTCTCCCAATAGCTATACTTACTTTTCTCCAAGAAACTTTTTCCTCCTCTCTGTACAGTTCCTCTGCACCTTACTTTCAAATCCTTGAATGTCTTAAATTTCCTTTTAGCTGACTTGCATCTCTCTATTCTACCACCATTTTACTCCCTCTAACACACCATATCCGTTGATTCGTCCCACCAATTCCTTAGTTTCCCCCGAAACATAATTCTTTCATATCCACCCAGATATTTTCTACTATGTTACCTTGGCCACTCTAAGTTCAGAATTAACATACACTGTAAGGAAAAAGAAGTTTACCATCTCATGAAATTATCATTGTATAGATAGAAAATTAGATTAAAACTTGATACACCAATGCATATTGACAATACATTAAACAGTTTTTTTATACATTTATTTGTCATGGGCCAATCGAGTTGGGAAAACATTGCTGCACTTTTGGTGAAAATCATGAAATTTTTTAGGTTAGTAGGATTAACCATGGTAAATATTAGTTATGGGCCTAAGGTAAAAATTCAAAATGGTTGCCATTCTGCATGCCGTATTGCAACCAATTGTATTAAGAATTTATATTTTTATGTCATGACTAGACCATGCATAAAACTGGGAAACCTTTCGTTTTCTCATGAATGTTATTGACATATACAATAGTGATCAAGCCTCTCTATATATATCATTGGTATCTAATGATCCATCTTTCTATGTTATAGTTAGACGACAATATGAAACTAATTTTTCTACATGTTGAATACTGCATGCTATAACTGCTCGATTATATGTTTTTTATTAACTTTGAAGATCTGATTAGACTAGACTAGTTCTAAGAAAAGAGATTGAACACAAATTATTATGACAGAGTCTATAATTATTTGATAAAGAAGAATATTTGTTTTGGCATGTGTCATCTGTCAAGATAAAACCTCTGGAGCTATTCAGTGTTCTGCTGACATCAGAGGAA
Source organism: Palaemon carinicauda (assembly GCF_036898095.1). NCBI lineage: Eukaryota > Metazoa > Arthropoda > Malacostraca > Decapoda > Palaemonidae > Palaemon > Palaemon carinicauda. The sequence goes on from NC_090740.1 coordinate 80,405,926, forward strand.
CAGATAATCAAACTGGGACAGGTTATCCTAGTTTTGAAGAAAACCTTGAAAGGTCTTTCTCATATATTGGTTTCCACTGTCAATAACATTAGGGTATATCTAGAGAGAAGAAGGCATATGTGAAACTTTACATCAATACAATGCTAAATGGCATGTTGTAGAAACAACTTTTATCTTATAAAGATATCAAGACACGTGAAAAAAAATTCTTTAAGCACAGAACACAGAAGAACAGTCACCAAGCACTAGCAAAGTCACTAGACGAAGTTTTGGTGATGCAGTAAAGATGAGGATATTTATTTAACATTACCAGACGAGTTCCCGAATGTGCTCTTGAACTGCAAGATACTGTGCTATTAGATGAGTTCACTGAAGGTGATCTGATGTCCCAAGAAGCGGCAAATCAAGCAAAATGTATGGTAAGTTTGTATAAAATGAAGGCAGACATAATCCGAAGACTGTGGAAGAAAACCAGGGTGATACAGTATCATGGTACTGTCCTTGCATAGTTAATTGATTTTATTGAGTAATCACAAGCATTAACTGAGATTGTTTCAGTATTCAAATTAACTTACCTTGCTAAAATTTTATTCAAGGTGGCTTGGGCATTTACTGGTAGATGTAGGTTGACTGGAAATTACTAATTTCAAAAATCGAATATTAGCTTTTATTCTAGATTTTCAGACCCAGGAGGAAGGCTTATTTTCAAAACCAATAGTGGAGAAGCATTGAAAGAATTTACAAAGCAAAACTTTGATAAAAAGGATAGATTCTAACAAAAGCAGCTTCAATTTTACGTATAAAAATGAAGAAAAATTTATATTTCAATGGAACATTTGACATATGAATTAAGATTTATACTCCCATGTGTAATCAACTTGTGATAGTACGATAATAAGAATGTACTTTGTCCACTCAAGTTTAACATGGTCGTTTCACGACAGCTACAGTGGACAACATAGAATCTAACGAAGGAAACACAGGGAGCAGAAAGAAAGAATTTATCCATCAAGAAAACTATTAAGATAGAAAGTTAAAATCCTTTTCTGGACTTATATATGTTGTTGCTCCAGTAGTTCTCTATAAGGAACTTTGCAAGGTGCCTTCTAAATACAGTTTCCTGATTAGGGAATGTGAAAACATATTTTGTCATGGAATTGGAATATACTTGGCTTGATAATGTTATAAATGGAATAGCAGAAAAGGACTCAGATGGCAGGAATATTTCATTGGTAGCTTTTCATGCTAATATATATATATATATATATATATATATATATTTATATATATATATATGTATATATATATATATATATATATATTGGCTTGATAATGTTATAAATGGAATAGCAGCAAAGGACTCAGATGGCAGGAATATTTCATTGGTAGCTTTTCATGCTAATATATATATATATATATATATTGGCTTGATAACGTTATAAATGGAATAGCAGCAGAGGACTCAGATGGCAGGAATATTTCATTGGTAGCTTTTCATGCTAATATATATATATATATATATATATATACTGGCTTGATAATGTTATAAATGGAATAGCAGCAAAGGACTCAGATGGCAGGAATATTTCATTGGTAGCTTTTCATGCTTATATATATATATATATATATATATATATACACTCACAATTATTATGTTATATACAGACCTAACATATGAGTTTTATGCAAGAGATTATTATTATCAGGAAAGATTGAATTGCAGTCCTATAATAAATAACAATTTTTGGCTATATGATCTCCTTAGAAGAATACATGCATACAGGTTTATAAATCTGTACACATAGCCTTAATATGGTGGTTCATTTATGTCCCAAACTATCTCTAAAATTTCCTAATTTTAAGTTTAAAATGAGTTACTACCATTTAACAAGCCACCATTAATAAGCCTGCTGATAAATACTATATAAATTTTATACATACATACATACATACATACATACATACATACATTTGAATACCTATAAGGTGCATGCATAGCAATTACTAAATTCTTATAGTTTTTCTATAAAGATGAAGTACAATCATACATTCAGCTTTTTCGTCAAAACATGAGAAAACCATTTTCAGTTTCTATTCTTATGAAACAAAGCGACACCAAGGAAAGTGGATCCACCCTTTCCTACTTATGAACTCCCCTCTCTTCCCTCTTAGAACATCTGAAAGAGGAAGGTCTCACTTTCCCTCGCTGCTCTGGAAAGGGTGCAAGAACATTTCCTTGGTCGAGTACCTACAAATGAGAGGAATATTGAAAGCTGTCTTTTTTCAAAAGGAAAAGATTGGCAATGCGTAGAGACTTTTTGGGTCCTTTGATTGGCCAGACAGTACTACATTGGATCCTTCTCTTTGCTTACGGCTAATTTTCCGTTCGACTTCACATACACCGATTAGTCTGACCTATTATTCACATATCTTCTTCCATCTTACACAACACTGAGATTAAGAAACAATGCTTCCTCGCTCAAGGGGTTAACTATTGCAACGTAATCATTCAGTATTCAGTGGCAACTTAAA
>NC_090740.1:80418457-80420957 GCF_036898095.1 Palaemon carinicauda
AGTATTACGAACAGGATAGAATTGTCCAGGGAGATCTGAATTTAAAGGATGGTCAGAGTTATGAAAAATCGTATGCAACATGCATAATGAACTAATTGATCGACGTTACCAAGATTAATATCTAGATCAGGAATAAGAAATTCAATAGACCTTAAGTTCCTGTCCAACAAATTGAGAGGAGATTCAGCACCTGGACACCAGAGAGGAGAACAATATTCAGAACAAGGTAGAATGAAATAAATAAAACACTTCTTCAGAATAGATTGATCACCGAAAATCTTGTAAGACTTTCTCATTAAGCCAATTTTTTGTGCAATTGAAGAAGACACAGACATAATGTGTTTCTCATAAGTAGATTTGACGTTGAAAATCACACCTAGAATTTAAAAGTCATACAAATTTAAAGAAACTATATCAATACTAGATCCAGATGTTGAGGATCCACCGTCCTTGACCTACATACAATCATACTTTGAGTTTTATTAGGATTCAACTTCATACCCCATAATTTGCACCATGCACTAATTTTAGTTAAATCTCTATTAAGTGATTCACCAACCCCAGATCTACATTCAGGGGATGGAATTGATGTAAAGAGAGAAGCATCATATGCTTATGCAACAAGCTAGTTTTCTAGGCCAAATCACACGTCATGTGTATATAGTATGAAAAGTAATGGGCCAAGAACACTACTCTGTGAAACACCGGATATCACATTCTTATACTCACTATGGTGCCCATCAACAACAACTCTTTGAGATCTATTACGTAAGAAATTAATAATAATGCTAAGAAACGACCCACCCACTCCCAACTGTTTGAGTTTGAAAACAAGTGCCTCATGATTAACACGGTCAAAGGCAGCACTAGAACCAAGGCCAATCATACGAACTTCCTGACCACAATTAAATGATTTCTGTACAGCATTGGCGATTGTGAGAAGGGCATCACATGCTCCAAGGCCTTTACGAAAAAAAATATTGCAAACTAGGGAATAGATGATTACCTTCAGCAAACCTATTAAGACGTTTTGCCAGAAGACGTTCAAAAACTTTAGATGATATGAGAGTTATGGAAATTGGGCCGTAATCAGTGGGACTTGAGCTACCACAAACACATTTACATAGATGAGTAACATTACCAATTCTCCAACAAGTGCTAAAAGCTCCTCTTCTCGCTAACTTACGCAAAATAACTGATAACTTTGGAGCTAAGAAATCTGCTGTCTTAATGAAAAACAAAGGAAAAATGCCATTTGGGTCTACACCTCCATACGCATCAAGGTCCACCATCAGAGCTTTAATATCACGAGATCGAAAAGCTAAACTAGTTAGTTTAGCCTCAGGAAAACAGGAATGAGGAAGTTCAGGTTTTTCATTACTCTGTTTACTGTCAAAAACATCAGCCAAAAGGGTTGCCTTTTCCTTTGGACAGTGATGAAATAGCCATCTGGTTTAAGTAAAGGAGGAACTGTTGCATCTACACCAAAGAGTGCAGATTTAAGGGGAGACCACCAGTTATGTTCCTGAGTTGTAACAGAAAGGGTTTCTTTTATGGTTAAATTGTACTCCTTTTCAGTTAAGGCATAAACTCTCTGAGCAGAAGCTAGAGGCTGAGTATAATTGTTCCAGGTCAAATCTGACCTGTTACCTTTCCAAAGATGATAGGCCTCCTGCTTCTCCAAATAAGCACGTCTACAATCATCATTGAACCACAGTTTGTCCTTCACTCGGTACCTTAGCACAAGAGAAGGGATACGCCTATCAATTATGTTGACTAGATTCTCATTCAAAGGGACAACAGGATCTAGACTACTATATAATTATGACCAATTCAAGCACAAAAGATCATGCAAAATCCCATCCCAGTTTGCTTGAGATTTCATATAAACTTCACAACAGTATGATATATCAGGAACAGGCTGTTCAGTCTTCACTACTAATGAAATCAAGGCATGATCAGATGTCTCGACTGGAGAACCAACCTTACTAGTTAAAATGAGGTCCAAGCAATTACCAGACCTGTGAGTAGCTTAATTTAAGATTTGCTCAAAGCCTGCTTCCAAGGAAAAGTCTAAAACTCTTAAGCCATGGCGATTGGTAGGAGAGCATTAAAATCACCAACAAAGACAAAAGAAGCCTTTCTATCATCTTCTTGTATCTTAGTCATAATGGTAAGAAGACAATCGAAGATAGAATCATCCATGCCTGGATTCCGGTAGATCGAACACAAATAAATGTTGTTATGCCTGCCACAAACTTTTATTACCTGAATCGCATGACATCCACATTGATAGCAGGACTTATGAAAAGCAGGGTACTCAGTCCTAATATAGACCGCCATTTCCCTGCCCCTAGGGATGGCATCACGTTTCAACATTATTGGCTTCTTAAAACCAGTTATAAGGACCTCAGAGGAGTGCCTCATATTAGAAACCAAAATGTTCTGAGCACTAAAGAATATCATACTGTCTGGACGCAACTGTAATTTCTTGGGTATT
>NC_090740.1:80428457-80433457 GCF_036898095.1 Palaemon carinicauda
ATCCAAAACAGTAGAACAACCATGGTACAGATGCTCTGGCACTACCCAAGAATAGAGAACAATGGTTTCCCTTTTCAGCGTCCTTCTCCTTGCAATAGCTAATGAGTCTCCTCTACCCTTACCAAGAAGAAAGGGGCAACTGAACAATTAGAGGACAGTAGTTAACCCCTTGGGTGAAGAAGAATTGTTTGGTAATTTCAACGATGTCAAGTGTAGGAGGACAGAGGAGAGTGCAAAGAATAGGCCAAACTATTTGGTGTATGTGTAGGTAAAGTGAAAATGAATTGTGACCAGAGAGAAGGATCTAATGTATTACTCTCTGGGCAGTCAAAGGATCTAACAAAACTCTCTACACACATATACTGTATATATATATATATATATATATATATATATATATATATATATATATATATATAAAATATATATATATATATATATATATATATATATATATATATATATATATATATATATATATATATATATATATATATATATATATCTGAATCATCATCTCCCTAGCCAAAATATGGGGCTGGTTCAACAAAGTCTCTGAGAAGTATAACACACCCAGTCAAACACCCAGACCCATTAGCTGAAGCCAACATATTTGCCAACAACTTTGCTGACAGAGCTAAAAGCACCAACCTACCTCTGCAGACAATAAACAGGCAGAGAACACTGCTCCCAAATAGGAGCAATATTATTGAAGCCGCCTGCAACATGGTAGATGATACAGACAACCCCTACACCATGGAGGAACTTAACACGGCCCTTGCAAGAGGCAGAAAAGACATTGCCCGTGGAGACGACCTCATCACATACAGCATGCTGAGGAATATGGGAAGCCACGCGAAGTTAGTGTACTTGCACTTGATTAACAGAACACACACAGAGAGACTACGCCTAACTACATGGAACCAACAGGACACTAAACCCATCCCAAAACACAAGGAACCAGACACCTACCGTCCCATAGCAGCATAAGCACTCAAAAATGTATTACAGATGTCCTTACAACAATTAATGACAAAAAAGCCTTTGTCCTATCTCTCGACCTCGAGAAAGCCTTTGAGCTAGCCAGCTCACCCGCCATTCTCTTTACACTTGTAGAAAAAAGAGTAAAATGACATCTACTGGCCTGGACTCGAAATTACACAGTAAATCGAGAAGCCCGAGTCACCTTCCAAGGAAAAACAACCGATTTCATCTCCCTAGAAAACGGAACACCACAAGGAGGCATTCTAAGCCCCTACCTCTTCAATCTACTAATTGAGAACCTAGCCACTCCAAACCTCCCAAATGGAGTGGTAATCTTCATATATGCAGACGACATATGTATCATATGACCACACAAAGCAAATGCAAGAAATGCTACCCAAAAGGCATTGGACATGATCCAGACCAAATGCAATGATCTTGGCCTAAAGATCAACACTAACAAAACCAAAGCCATGGCTATAAAAAATCTTATAAACCCCCAAAACTTTACTCTGAGGGGTGAAGCCATTGAATGGGTAAATCAATTTATTTACCTTGGAGTACTCATTAGTAAAACCCTATCACCTGCTAATGAAGTAACATACCTCAGAGAGAAGACAAAGATTCATCTATCAGCCATGAGATGAATGAGCTCCCTCAAACAAGGAGTATCAAACAACCTCCTTAGACGGTTTTATCTACAAAAAATTCGATCCCATATCGATTATGCCGCACCTACTCTCACCACAATGACCGACACCCAAAAAGAATCATTGGAAGTAGTGCAAAATAACACCATGAGACTCATCTGTGGCTCTCCAATGTGGACAAGACTTTGCTTACTTAGAGCAGAAACCAAAGTAATTTCCCTGTCAGCCAGGATTGGCATTAGGAATAGCAGTATTATATTCAAGTCAATCATTGCAGATAGGACAAGCCCACTCAATAACAAACTGAAAAGACTTCTACCTCTAGCAGAAGAGGTAGACCCACCTAATTCTCATGCAAAGAAACTACTAGACACACTCAGAAGTATGCAAATGCCAAATGAGGCCCACACAACCAAGAGACAACAAAAGCACGAAGGCTACAGCACTCCTGCCCCTTGGGCTCAGGACCCCATTGAATACAACTTTACCATCCTACCAGCAGCATGCAAAGCTCTCTGCACACCATAGTAACTCACTGAAGCTGCAAAGAATGCAATCAGGAACACACCTGCACCTAACATCTACTATACCGATGGATCATTGGGCCGCGCAAGTTGTCTCCCCATCAGGATATAGAGAAAATTGGAGGCTTTCTAACCATGCCTCCACACTACAAACTGAGCTAGTGGCTATTGCAAAAGCCCTAGAAACTTAGCTAGCTATCAGTATGGAAACACAACAATCCATACAGATTCCAGATTAGCCATCCTGGCCCTCAGCAACAAGGAACCCACAGAGAATGTTTATCTTATAACAGCAATCCAATTCCTAGCCTTAGATCACCAAAACAACAACAGGCAAGTGACTTTGAATTGGATTTCAAGTCACACCGGCATCTCTGGCAATGATGAGGCCGATCACCTAGCCAAATCCGCCTTAATGTGCCAGACCATAAGCATTACTCTGCAACCCTCACTTAAAACCATCAAGAATCAAACGGCAGCCTACTGCAACATCCAAAAGACTTGCGAAGTAAGGCGAGCCTTCCTAGATGGATCAAGATTTGCAAAGTGGTATATTGAACCTACAAACATACTACCACACCCAATTGTAAGGAAAACACCACGCCAGGACGCTGTCATCATCTATAGACTGCGACTGGGATATCTATGTAGCTGACAAATCATGAATACCCAGCAACACAGCACAAACAAATAGGACCGTGCAACTACTGTAATCAAGACACAGAAGAACCACTACAGCACTACCTACAGCACTGTCAAGAAACAAGCCTACTTCGGCAAGATCTCAACCCCGACAATCCTGCAACTGCAACAGCAATTGTCAGACATATAATTGCTATGTTAATGCCCTCTCGGCCTTTCTCCGCAGCTACCCTCCACCAAGATAACGTAATAACAGCACCAGTTTGCAATCTAGATAACCCCTTCAACTTCTCTGTTGTAATCAGAACGACTATAGGCGGTTGAGGGCAATAACTTGTACTCCTTATAAGGATAGAGTTTTGCGCTCCTATCCTTCTTCTCAATGATGAGGGGGAGGGAAGAGCCGTTGGTGTTTTTTCTGGATTTTAACACCTCTTCCACTTGCAATCTCCCTCTTTTTAGTTCAGGTATCCCCCCTAACCACTAATTCCCATATTGTCTCAATAATCACTATTACGAGTGTATTTTTTTTTCTAGTTTTACAGGTACATGAATTAGCTACGATGGTGAAGATGGGTTGATTTCAATTCTAAGTAAAAACACCTAAATTCGACAAGTATATGTACAGAAGAATTGTCATTGACTTTTATCTTTCTTCGTGGCCAAGTGGTATAGTCACTGTCTATACAAGCTTGCCGGACCAGGGTTCGATTCCCGGCCGGTCACAAGCTCTTGTCTTTGTGTGATTTTGCCTGGGGCTCTGATCCTGAGGTCGTTAAGAGAATCCAGACATTAATGTATCAAAAATATACATGGCTTATTTGAATATATATGAAAAACACGTCTAAATGTGCAAAATTTATCATTAATCAAATGCCAAGTAACAAACTACCAATTAGCTACGATGGTGAAGATGGGTTGATTTCAATTCTAAGTACAAAACATCTGAATTCGACAGGTATAAGTACAGAAGAATTGTCATTGACTTTGATCTTTCTTTGTGGCCAAGTGGTTTAGTCACTGTCTATACAGGCTTGCCGGACCAGGGTTCGATTCCCGGCTGGTCACAAGCTCTTGTGTTTGTGTGATTTCACCTGGGGCTCTGTTCCCGAGGTCGTTAAGAGAATCCAGACATTAATGTATCAAAAATATATATGGCTTATTTGAATATATATGAAAAACACGTCTAAATGTGCAAAATTTATCATTAATCGAATGCCAAGTAACAAACTACCAATTAGCTACGATGGTGAAGATGGGTTGATTTCAATTCTAAGTACAAAACACCTGAATTCGACAGGTATAAGTAGAGAAGAATTGTCAATGACTTTTATCTTTCTTCGTGGCCAAGTGGTATAGTCACTGTCTATACAGGCTTGCCGGACCAGGGTTCGATTCCCGGCCGGTCACAAGCTCTTGTGTTTGTGTGATTTTGCCTGGGGCTCTGTTCCCGAGGTCGTTAAGAGAATCCAGATATTAATGTATCAAATATATATATGGATTATTTGAATATATATGAAAAACACGTCTAAATGTGCAAAATTTATCATTAATCGAATGCCAAGTAACAAACTACCAATTAGCTACGATGGTGAAGATGGGTTGATTTCAATTCTAAGTACAAAACACCTGAATTCGACAGGTATGAGTTCAGAAGAATTGTCATTGACTTCTATCTTTCTTCGTGGCCAAGTGGTATAGTCACTGTCTATACAGGCTTGCCGGACCAGGGTTCGATTCCCGGCCAGTCACAAGCTCTTGTCTTTGTGTGATTTTGCCTGGGGCTCTGATCCCGAGGTCGTTAAGAGAATCCAGACATTAATGTATCAAAAATATATATGGCTTATTTGAATATATATGAAAAACACTTCTAAATGTGCAAAATTTATCATTAACCGAATGCCAAGTAACAAACTACCAATTAGCTACGATGGTGAAGATGGGTTGATTTCAATTCTAAGTACAAAACACTTAAATTCAACAGGTATAAGAACAGAAGAATTGTCATTGACTTTTATCTTTCTTCGTGGCCAAGTGGTTTAGTCACTGTCTATACAGGCTTGCCAGACCAGGGTTCGATTTCCGGCCGGTCACAAGCTCTTGTCTTAGTGTGATTTCACCTGGGGCTCTGATTCCGAGGACGTTAAGAGAATCCAGACATTAATGTATCAAAAATATATATGGCTTATTTGAATACACA
>NC_090740.1:80438457-80445957 GCF_036898095.1 Palaemon carinicauda
ATTATGCTCTCTGATTGGATTCTGTTATTCTAGTCGTTGATGGAAAGTGATCAAAGAGGCTATAATGCGGTGGAAGGACTCCTGATAGGCTGGCGCGAATTTCCAGAAATTCCGGGTGTGATAATCAATGATATCTAATTCTCTATGATTTTGGTGACTTAAAGATGATTTACCTTTCTGTTAGTTACTGAAAATACTGCCGTTTTACATAAGACTAAATTATGATAAATAATGAAGACTAGTATGATATGCCTAAAAAGTTCTATACCTATATCAAAATGCATATATTTTATACTCATTGTAGTGGCGAACTATGTCTATTAATAACGTTTGTTGGAAGATTTAAAAACATAAACTTGATATTCTTATGTAATCATTCACGGGTAATATGCAAACCTATGGCATTTATCAAAACATTTTGAAGATGATAAAACAAGTTACCAAAGAATTGAATAAAATCTTTTTGACAATGTTAGAAAATCTGTGTTATTGGTTTCACGAGTATTCTTAAATAAAAACAATATACTAATTAGAATTGTTTTTCTCTTGTTGATAATTACTGTTGCTTTAGTGTGGGGGAGTGGTGTTTGAGCATCAAACCTCAACAATACTTATGAATCTATTAAATAATTTCATCAACTTCAAATTGATGAAATACTCTACCTAAATTTACAAGGAAATAAAAAGAAGGTCCTTTAATTTTATAATATGTAGCTTAAATCATATGAAATGTAATATCAATATTTAGCATATAATCAGTATTCCGCAAATATATATATATATATATATATATATATATATATATATATATATATATATATACACATCTATATATAATATATATATATGCTCACATATATATATGTATATTATAAATATATATATATATATATATATATATATATATATATATATATATATATATATATATATATATATATATATATATATATATATATATATATATATATATATATATATATATATATATATATATATATACCACAGACACCCATATATATATATATATATATATATATATATATATATACATACATATATTCAAATAAGCCATATAAATTTTTGATACATTAATGTCTGGGTTCTCTTAACGACCTCGGGATCAGAGCCCCAGGCGAAATTACACAAAGACAAGAGCTTGTGCCCGGCCGGGAATCGAACCCTGGTCGGCAAGCTTGTATAGACAGTGACTAAACCACTTGGCCAAGTGGTTTAGTCACTGTCTATACAAGCTTGCCGACCAGGGTTCGATTCCCGGCCGGGCACAAGCTCTTGTCTTTGTGTGATTTCGCCTGGGGCTCTGATTCCGAGGTCGTTAAGAGAATCCAGACATTAATGTATCAGAAATTTATATGGCTTATTTGAATATGAAAAACACGTCTAAATGTGCAAAATTTATCATATATATATATATATATATATATATATATATATATATATATATATATATATATATATATATATATATATATATATATATATATATATATATATATATATATATATATATATATATATATATATATATATATATATATATATATATATATATATATATATATATATATATATATATGTTTATATATATATATATATATATATATATATATATATAGAATAGGCCAGACCATTCGGTGTATGTTTAGGTAAACGGAAAATGAACCGTAACCTGAGAGAAAGATCTAATGTTATACTATCTGGCTAATTAAAAGACGCCATAACTCTATAGTGGTAGTATCTCAACGGGTGGCTTGTGCCTTTGGTCAACCTAATACCTTTTAGACATTAATATATATATATATATATATATATATATATATATATATATATATATATATACATGCATATACATATACGTTTACATATACATATACATATGCATGTGCACATATATATATATATATATATATATATATATATATATATATATATATATATATATATATATATACACACACATCTATATATACCTATACATATACATGTGCTTATATATATATATATATATATATATATATATATATATATATATATATATATATATATATATATATATATATATATATATATATTTATATATATATATATATATATATATATATATATTTATACATTAATTAGGCTAAAATACAATGTCGTTTGTACACTAAACAATTATACATTTCTGTCCTCGATGCCCAGTGTATATACTTTTGTAGTGTTTATTACTTGGTTTTAAACAATTTTTACGACGACCAATAATTCCACTCTTGTCTATCCTCGCTATCTGGTTGTCTAAGCAAGATTCTTTGCTTATATAATTTGCATATTATCTCCTTGACTTGCCTTTCATTACCAGGCCAAAAAAGTTTATATACTTCGGTCCTGGTATGGCATGAATAAAAATCATTTTTGCAATGATACTTACCATTTGAACGTCCATTTCTTTTCACAGCCACATATTTGGGATACAAAATATTTCCACCACTATAAAAAATAAAAATAAATATTATTATATTATGGACTACAATGGACATAAACATGAAAAATAAAGCAAATAAAGCAACGGATTATGGCGTGAAAGACTTTAAAATTAAAACAATAGATTCTTATGTTTTTGAGTGATATTTTTTTTTTAATCTTATTCAGATAAACAAGATATTTATCGTGATAATTGAAGAAAAAATTAGCAAATGTGTATAAAACATCAAAAGGAAACTTCTAGTTTTAATGAAAATGAAATCTATAATACTGAAAGGGACTGGTTGCATAAATTTTACCTGAAGAAGTAGAGTATCTCTTTAAAATGGCTGAAAATGCAAATCTGTATCTAGAATTTGGAATCACAACATTTCCAAAATTCAATATTGTCGTTCATGACCTAATATATGCATGTGGTGGAAATTTCATAAAAATCCGTGAAATATTTTGACTTAATTTTAAAAGGACGAAATAGTAAAAATCGATCTAGAAACCGGATCTGGATCCGGGTCCTCTTCAACATTTGTTCTGGTCATCCATGACCTAAGATCTATCTATCGGGAAAAAATTTGACAAAGTCCGTTGGGTACTTTTGACGTTATCTTTAAAATGGCAAAAAATGTAAACCCGAATCTAGTATTCGGACCCGGATCCGGATCTTCTCTAGAATTTAATGAGGTCGTCCGTGACCTAAGATATACCTATGGTGAGAATTTCGTCAAAATTGTTCAAGCAGTTTTGATGTTATCTTTAAAATGGCGGATAATGCAAATCCGTATATAGTGTGAAGTGCCGAGAATAGTCGCCTTTATATACTAAAACTCAATGCAACAGGAAATTTCTTGTTCAACCGACACTGTACCGGTTAACAGTTAACGGTGAGAAAAACACATACATTATTTCAGGTTCAATGCAACAGGAAATTTCCTGTTCAACTGATACCACACCAGTTAACAATTAACAGTGAAAAACAGATACATGTTCATTCAGGTTCTTTCTAGTGCGAGGGGAGAGCGAAGATACCAGCATAATATATACAAAAAATGAAATGTCGTTACTATGTATGATCGTGTGACACACGGTTGGTACAGGGCTCTCCCCCTAAAAATGACATACTGTACATGTTAAATAGGGTGCCCTGATCTGGAGTGATAGTAGCATAACTGCGGCCGATGAGCGGCAGTGAGTGGCTGTAGAAGTCGTTGGTTGGGGCGCGAGCGATTGGTGGATGATGGGTGGCTTTGTTGCCGCACCGGCTCGTCACGGGGTAGGCGTGTGTGTCCTACGGCATTCATAGGCGCGTTTGTCCTACGACATTCGTAGGCATGTGTGTCCTATGGCATTCATAGGCGTGTGTGTCCTACAGCATTCATAGGCGTGTGTTTCCTACGGCATTCATAGGCGTGTGTGTTCTACGTCATTCGTGTCAGCTTCGGTTGAAGTTGAATAGGTGTCCTCTTTGTCAGGAGTGGAGGCGTTGTTGACGAGGCTTGAAAAGGTGGCGACGATCGGCAGACCTGGTAAACTCCTCATGAGGGCCATACTCTTGTTAGGCACGGTTTTCATGTTGTTTACGGTTTTTAAGAAAACAGAGGGCCAAGGGACTTCATGTAACACACCAGGCATGGTTTGACATAACCATTGGCAGGGAACCCGCAGGACGTATTGAGATCAAACTTTTCGGAGCAACTGTTCCAAAGACTGCAGAAAATTTCAGTCAATTGGCACTATATCCAGTTGGAGAAGGTTACAAGTGATCTGCATTCCATAGAGTTATTAAGGATTTCATGATTCAAGATTGTGACTCAAAGGTAGGAGGAAAGCAACTGAGTAACTTTATTACAGACACTCGCCTTTATATACAAAAACTCAATACAACAGGAAATTTCTTGTTCAACCGATACCGTATCGATTAACAGTTAACGGTGGGAAAAACACATATATTATTTCAGGTTCAATGCAACAGGAAATTTCCTGTTCAACTGATACCGATTAACAAATAACGGTGAGAAAAAGACACATGTTTATTCAGGTTCTTTTTAGTGCGAGGAAGAGCGAAGATACAAGCATAATATATACACAAAATGAAATGCCGTTACTATGTACGATTGTGTGACACACTGTTGGTACATGGCTCCCCCCCTAAAAATGACATATTGTACATGTTAAATAGGGTGCTCTGATCTGGAGTGGTAGTAGCAAAACAGCAGTCGATGAGCAGCAGTGACTGGCTGTAGAAGTTGTTGGTTGAGGCGCGAGCGAGTGGTGGATGATGGGTGGCTTTGTTGTCGCTCCGGCTCGTCACGGGGTAGGCGTGTGTGTCCTACGGCATTCATAGGCATGTGTGTCCTACGGCATTCATAGGCATGTGTGTCCTGCGGCATTCATAGGTGTGTCCTACGGCATTCATGGGCGTGTGTCCTATGGCACTCATAGGCGTGTGTGTCCTACGGCATTCATAGGCATGTGTGTTCTACGGCATCCACAGGGGTGTCTTACGGCATTCATAGACGTGTGTGTCCTACGGCATTCATAGGCATATGTGTCCTACTGCATTCAAGTCAGCTTCGGTTGAAGTTGAATAGGTATCCCCTTCGTCAGGAGTGGAGGTATTGATGGATGTCTTGAAGGCCGTAAAGTGGGTGTCCATAAGGGCGTCGGCTTTGGTCTTCAAGTTCCTTATGGGTAAACTATCGGCATCGGGTATGGCAGCCCGTACAGGTTTGGGTAAACGGCTTACCCAAATGGCACAAAGTAGGTTCACCTCACGAGGAGAGCCGTGTGCGCCAGGTTGCAGGCGAGTGATACTGGTCCTTTCCCTGAGGGTAAGCGAAGCCCTTTGGGCCCCCAACAGTTGTTGAGAGAGCTGAAAAAGCATTGCTATACGGGCAGCTGGTGACGGCGAGTACTGCTGCAGAAGGTATTTTTTAGGGCGTCATAGTAACGGTGATGGGGGGGGGAGGCGGGAGGAGCTAATAACTCCGGGGTCACAAATGTGACGAGCCGAGAGAAGGTTGTGACTTAAAGGCGGGATGAAAGCAACTGAGAAACTTTATTACAGACACTTGCCTTTATATACAAAAACTCAATGCAACATGAAGTTTCTTGTTCAACTGACACCATACCAGTTAACAGTTAACTGCGAGAAAAGCACATACATTATTTCAGGTTCATTGCAACAGGAAATTTCCTGTTCAACTGATACCACACAGGTTAACTATTAATGGTGAGAAAAAGATACATGTTTATTCAGGTTCTTCTTAGTGCGAGGGGAGAGCGGACATACAAGCATGATATATACACAAAATGAAATGTCGTTACTCTGTACGATCGTGTTACACAAGGTTGGTACAATAAAATCTAGATTCAGATTATCTCCAAAATTCAATATTGTCTTTCGTGACCTAATACATATATGTGGTGGAAATTTTATCAAAATCTGTCAAATAATTTTGTTTTTATATTAAAAAATTGCAAAAAAAAAAAATAAAAATCGCTATAGAATCCGGATCTGGATCCGGATCCTCTTCAACATTTGATCTGGTCATCCTTGAACTAAGATCTATCTGTGGGCAAAAATTTTGTCAAAATCCGTGGAGTAATTTTGACGTTATCTTTAAAATGGCAAAAAATTTTAATCTTTATCTGGTATCTGTACCCGGATCCGGATTATCTCCAGAATTTAATGAGTTTGTCCGTGACCAAAGGTATACATGTGGTGAAATTTAGTCAAAATCCATCGAGTAGTTACATGTTATCTTTAAAATGGCAGAAAAAAGTGATTATCGATCTAGATTATGGATCTGGATCTGGATCCTCTTCAATATTTGTTCTGGTCATCCATGACCTGAGATCTATCTGTGGGGGAAAATTTCGTCAAAATTTGTTGAGTAGTTCTGGTGTTATCTTTTCAATAGAGAAAAATGTAAATCCAAATTTGGTATCCGTACCTGGATCTGGATCCTCTCCAAAATTTGCTGGGGTCGTCTGTGTCCTAGGAAATACGCATGGTGAAAATTTCCTCAAATGCCTTTTGGTACTTTTGATTTTAACTTGAAAATGACGAAAAATGGCAATCCATATATAGAATCTGAATTCAAATCATCTCAAAAACTCAAAATTGTCGTTCGAGACCGAATATAGGCATGTGTTGGAAATTTTGTCAAAATCCCTCAAATAGTTTTGACGCTATCTTTAAAGGGCAAAAATAGTAAAATTTGGTCCAGAATCTGGATCTGGATCTAGATCCTCTTCAACATTTGTTCTGATTGTCCATGACCTCAGATATATAAGTGGGGGAAAATTTCGTAAAAATCTATCAAGTAGTTTGGACATTATCTTTAAAATGGCGAAAAATGCAAATCCTCTCCAAAATTTATTTTGGTCGTCCATGACCTAAGTCCTATAATCTATCGGGGGTGAATGTTTCATCAACATCCGTCGAGCAGTTATGACACAATCCTGTTCACAGCCACACAGAATAAAGATATATAAATAAAAATTCCTGAATCTGGATCAGGATCCGGATCATCACCAAAATTTAATGGGGTCCTTCATAACTTAAGATATATTTCAGGTGAAAATTTCTTCAAAATCCGTCATGTATTTATTATGTTATCTTTAAAATGGCGAAAATGGAAATCCGGATCTAGAATCCGGATTATGATACGGATTATCTCCAAAAATTTCAAGCATTTGCCCATGACCTATGGTCTATTGGTCGTGGATATTTTGTCAAAATCCGTCCAATAGTTTTGACGTAATCCTGTCCACAGGGAAATGTCCACAGACACATAGACAATTAAATAAACCGAATCGATAGCAGTATCTTTTGGCGGAGGTAATAAGAGATTATTGGTTAAGTTGTAGCTATGAATCAATGTGAACCCATCAGGAGAGAAATGTGTAAATACATAAATTTTGAGCAATAATATAGAATGGCAGGTGAGAGGAGGAAATGGGTAAGATCTGGGAAAAGACTTGAATGAAAGTTTCAAAGAGGAGAGTGCTTTGTATTTT
>NC_090740.1:80450957-80463457 GCF_036898095.1 Palaemon carinicauda
TCCTGCCGTGGAATTCTATCATAAGCCTTCTCTAAGTCAATAAATATTATATATAATTCCTTTTGCCCTTCTCTATCTTTTTCCATCAACTACCTTGGTGCAAACATTGCATCCGTCGTGCTTTTCCCTGGCATAAATCCAAACTGCTCTTCTTCAATCTTGGTCTCCTCCCTTATCCTACACCCTATAATCCTTTCCCAAAGCTTCATAGTATGTGGGAGGAGTTTGATTGCCCTATAATTATTACAATTTTTTACATCATCCTTTTCTTTTAATATGGGTATTGAAAAGCAATTCCTCCACATTTTGGGCATCTTTTCTTTCCGGTTTATCTTTTTCATCAGATCCCACAGCTTATTCACTCCAAATTCCCCAAAGAATTTCCAGACTTCCACTGAGATCTCACCAGGTCCCGTAGCTTTCCCATTTTTCATCTTGCTGAGGGAAACCTTAATTTCTGCTCTATCTATATCTCTTACATTCCTAAATTTGGATATCCACCTGCAATTATAGATCTTGGATTTTCTTCATTTAGCAATCTTTTAAAAAATACTGCTTCCACCTTCTTTTTATATCACTTGAGCTACACATTACCACTCCATCTTCATTCTTTATCTGCTTAATGTGGATAATATCTTTTGTCGCTTTATTTCTTCCTTTAGCAGCCTTGTAAATTTAATTTTGATTCTCCTTTATGTCCAAACCTTCATATATATCATCCAATGCTTGTTGTTTTGACTGTGCCACCACCACTTTTCCTTCTTTCTTTGCTTATCTGCTTCTCTTCTTATCTTCTTTAGTGCCGGTTACAGCATGCCTTTACTTTCTATTTCTCTTCATCTTGCTTTTCTCTTGTACATAATCAAGCCACCATCAAATTTCTTTGTCTCTTGGCCCTTTTCGTGTTGACATCCCTAAAACTTCACTGGCAAATTTTTTTTCAGGTGATTGCTGTTCCGTTCCCGCCACTCATCCACATCTTGATAATCCCAGGTGCTAAGCTCGACTGAAATCCTCTTTATGAATCTATCCCTATATTCTGGTTTTTTTCAGCTTACACCATCTTATCTTTGGAATTACCTCTTGCCTACCTCTTATTGTTCTCTTCCTATCTGAGTTTAGTGTCAAGAGTCTATGCTGGGGAGTTACAGCTTTTCCTGGGAATATTTTAGTTTCTTATCTCTTTTAGATCCACCCTTCTACCTAGTACAAAATTAATTTGGGATTCTTGCCAACCACTTTTAATATGTTGTAAGATACTTTGGCTGTTTTTCAAAGAACTGCCATATCAAAGGCTACAGCAAAGTCCATAATTCTTTCACCATCTTGATTCCGATCTCCCAAAGCCAGTCCTCTATGGCCCAGGCTATTTCTCCCTACATGACCATTTAGGTCTCCTCCTATCCTTAATAGTTCGTCATTTGGTATGTTGATCATTTCCTGATGCAGCTGTCTACAAAAATCGTCTCTTTTCTCTTCTCTACAACCTGTCTAAAGTGCATACAAACTGATAACATTCAGCATTTCTCCATCCTATTCTAGTTCCATACGCATTATTTTATCATCTTGTCTTTTCACTTCCAAAACATAACTCTTGAGCTTTCCAGTTAGTATGATTCCAACTCAATTCCTTCCTCGTTCTGTGCATCCACTATAAAAAAAAGTTTATACCCTGCTCCAATCTTGTTGGCTTTACCCTCCTTCTATCTTGCCTCCTGCAAACACAAAATCTGAATTTTCCTCCTTTCCATGATATCATTCATATATAGTACTCGGGTAATCTCTCTTATAGTTGTATTTCTATCCTGTCCTGCAAGGATAGAAATGCTTTGGTCTCAAATCTACAAAATCTTTGGATATTGTTTCATTGTCATATACGATGACTATTATCAATTATTATGTATTAAAGTAATTTTTCTTTTGTTTACGTCCGCCATGTTACTGCATTTTTTTTATGTAAAATTAGCATAAGGTTTAGTTAATAAGGCTTCAGTTGTAAATTTATTTTTTTTTCTTTTGAAGTGCTGTTTTAATCTCCTCCCCGCTCACTTGAAAATTTATAAGTGTCTAGTTTAACGCCTTTTTCTTTTCTGTGTTTCGAGTCCTTGGTGAGAAGAAACATCTGTGTTTACATGCAAGGAACTCAATTGTTTGAAGAGACAGTTTGAGCTTGCCACTCCCCAGACCTACTGCAGCCGCTGGCTTATGTGAGCACTTCAGAGGAATGCGACGACAATGTTTGACGTCTTTAAGCAGGTGAATTTATGCAATCTGTGGGGATTTGCTGTGGCGGAATGTTCCGGAAACAAGCCCCACACCCTGAATCACACCTACTGACAATTGTCTCAACAAAAGAAACTTTCCCCTTACATTATCTAAACAAGACTCTTTACCAAAAGGTAAAAAAAAAACTAAATATAATCTTAATACTATATTTCTTATAAACTAAAATACTCAACATAGACCATCCACAATCAAAATAATCACACTTAAAACTAATAAAAAACTTAACACTAAATATATAATAACCGTAACACCATTCATATAAACCACCCCAAAAACCTAACAAACTTAAAATTACACTGCACACCAACACCAAAATTTGTATGTTTATATATTATATTTTAATGACAACAACACTGTCGTCTACACAGAGCCTAATTGTCTTTCACGGCACAGCTACCAATCTGTGGCAAATAGAACTATATTCAGTTCCAACTGGACTGAACAGTCAATTAATGGTAGTCATAATCGTCGTAATCATCAATATTATCATCATCATCATCATCATCATCATCAATAGAAATACACAGGCCAGGTCATTAATAGCTGAGCAATAGAATAGAGCAGTCTAAACACAGTTGATTACAAGTCAGGTCATCAACTATGGATAAGCATTCAAAAAATTAGTTCTCCAAAGGAATAGGTAACTCCAAGGAGGAATCACAGCTCAAAAAATTAATAATCCCTTCCAACGCTGGTCGAAATCAAATAAATATATAAATCCAGCGTGCACACACACACAACTGCCTTAAGTCGCAGTCAATAAAAAAAAAAACATTCGCTCCGAAACATTTACCACTGTCCTAACCTAGCTAAAGAGTAAACAGTCAATTATTCCAACAGTCTTTCCTACTACAAACAACCATAACATTAACTACCTCTCTCTCTCTCTCTCTCTCTCTCTCTCTCTCTCTCTCTCTCTCTCTCGCACGCTCTCTCTCTCTCTCTCTCTCTCTCTCTCTCTCTCTCTCTCTCTCTCTCTCTCTCTCTCTCTCTCTCTCTCTCAGGATTTGGCGAAAAACAAAAAATAAAACTAAGTAGAGATTGATCCTCCACATCATAATTCATGTGTGTTCTCTTCTGCGGTCCTTGGCGCAGACGTAGGAATCCCGGCATCAAAGTGGACGGGGTAGAGACATTGCTGTCAACGCATCCTCGACATAGTCAGTTGCGGGAGCTTTGGAGCTTGTGGTGACATGTAGGGAGGCAGTTATTAGGTAGGAGATATTTGTTTACCCTTTTTAAGGTTGGGGCTCCATTTCCCTTCTTTTAATGAGGAGTCCTGCTAAGTTGCACTCCCCACGGTAGCTGAGTGACAGTGGAGTTGCTACCTTGGTTGGAGCAGGGTGTGATTTCATCCAGCCCCAAAGAGTGTGAGAATATATATATTTTTTTTCTTGTGTGTGTGTTTAATTATTTAAATGTTCGACTCTCTCTCGTTGAGAGTGTGATGTTTCACTTTGGGGAACGTTGTTGATTGTTTCATTGTTAATTGTTAATTGTTAGTTGTTAATTATTAATTTTAACTGTTAGGTAGTCACAAGGCTGAATGTTCTTTGGTTTTTTTTTAATAAATATTGTTAAGTCTTCCCAAGTGTTTTCGTTTCCACTGACCAATTTGCTATTGGGTATTTTTTATAAACACTGACCTCTCTTATCGTGCAATAATAACTTTTACCACGGCCCGACAAGGGTCGTATCATATTTGGCGACCGTGACAGGATAGAGAGCTTAGGGTATCTGGTATTTTGGTCGGTGGAGCGACACTCGGGTGGACTCTTCAATATATTTTTTTTTTGGTGTGTTGCCTTTCTCCCCCGAAATTTTTTTCTGTTTAAGGAAATGGAGGAATCTGTTTTTGACCCAGCTTAGTTTTTTTGGGGTCAGTTGATTGCATTAAGTATTTGCCCCTATTAGGTAAGAAACAATTAGTTGAGTGTGCTAAGTGGTTGGGTGTTCCGCGGAAGGCGACGGACACCAGAACAGAGATATTGGTAGCAGTTAGGGATGAAATAAAACAGGAGTTAGCTGAAGCTGAACATTCAGTGAGTGGGAGTAAGGTAATTGGTGATAGTGACGAGAGTTTGAGTGAGGGTTTAGAAGAGGACAAAGTATGTATGAGGGCTGGTCTAACTCTGTTTGAGGATCCTCCTGTCGTAGGTACAATTTATGAGGGTCCAGAAAATTTTCCCGTGGGTCTGGGTAATGTGTCCTCTAATCCGTTCTTGGGCACCCCCCCCCCCCTTCTGTACCCTTCAAATCTCTGGCCCCTGTTAATGCGTTGGGTGACTCCAAGGAGGAGAAGGAGTACAATCTTATTAGCAAAAGCATAGAGTTGCGATTAAATGGAGTTTGAGGAGAACGAGCGGGTAATGTGTCATAAGTTGGAGATGGCGAAATTAAATATAGAGATAGCGAAATTGAATATAGAGATGGCTAGGTTAAAGGGAGCCAATTTGATAAGTTCGGCTAAATATACCTTCCAAGATCGGTTTAACATATATGCTGCACCAAAAATGGTGCCAGTGTTTAACAAAAATAATGTCCCTGAGTTCTTCAAGGCATTTGAGCGTGTGACCTCCCAATTGTCTTAGCCCGCAGAAATGTAGACTGTATTGATACTGTGTATGTTAGTAGGCAAGGCAATGCGGGTGTATAATGCCTTGGAGGAGGAAGTAGCTCGGGATTATCAGAAGGTAAAAGCCTTAATTTCAAAGTCTACGACTTGGTCCCTGAGGTCTACCGCCTCCGGTTTCGCAACTATACGAAACACCCTGCACAGTCTTTCTTGGAGCTTGTGCGCGTCAATGAGGAACAGTTCGACGACTGGCTGAAAAGTCGTCAGATAGTCACTTTCACTGCGTTACGTGAACTGTTGCCTCTTGAGGAGTTTAAGAAGGTCTGTAGCAGGGAGTTGAGAGTTCACCTGGAGGAGGTAAAAAGTGTGAAATTGAGTAGTGCCGATCAGTTGGTATATGAAATTGTATCGACTCACAATTCAGGTAGTGGTAGTTTTACGAATAAGACTTTAGATAATCGAACATCTTGCTCCCGTAATAGTGATAGGAGAGGGGAAACCTCCTCGTCCACTCCCCATATCCCTAAAAATTAATCTTAATTCTTTTTTTCATGTGATAGGAATGTAGGTAGAGTCCAATGAGGTCCTCCTCTCCTTAATGTTTTTGATAATAGAGACTTTCAAAGTCTTACGACTTGGTCCCTGAGGTCTACCGCCTCCGGTTTCGCAACTATACGAAATACTCTGCGCAGTCTTTCTTGGAGTTTGTGCGCGTCAATGAGGAACAGTTCGACGACTGCCTGAAAAGTCGTCAGATAGTCACTTTCGCTGCGTTACGTGAACTGTTGCTTCTTGAGGAGTTTAACCCTGGAACGGTACGGTGGGTCGTCCGCGACCCCGAGTGTCAAAAAAAAACAGGTTTTTCTTACGTGACTCACCCCCGTGACTGAATTTGTGGGTGATCGACCTGCAGTAGGTGTCTCGCCTACACGCTCTAGTAGTGTCCAGATGTGCATTGCTGTAGCTGTACTCCTTCCCCCATTTCTGAGACGCGTCGGGGTCGAGCGCGACCGAGTTTACCCTTCTAAGGTAATTTGCATAATTATCAAAGTTATTACATATTATGAAATTGTCGTAGAATAGTGCAACTTGTATAGGTTATCAGTTGTGGAAAGTCTTGGTGGATTGTTTGGCTACCATGTGCATGATTTTTTTTTTAGTTAAAATGTCTTTCATCACAACGAGGACCATTTTACCGCGAGTGCCCCTTTTTCATTTTTTTTCATTTTTTTGCCAAGTCATTTTTCCGTAAGATATTGCCAAATAGTGTCGTAAAACTTTTGCTTATTTAGTGTTGGAAAGTGTGTCTAGATGATCTGGCTACCCATGCGTGACTTTGTTTTTGTCAGATACGACGTAGTTATTGGTATATGGGGTATTTAACTGCGGTTGCCAATTTCTGTTTTTTTTCAATATTTGTAAAAATTTACTACGTAGTAAGGAATTGCCGTATATTATTGATTTTTTTTCATGTTTATTTGTTAGAAAGTGTGCCTTGATGGTTGGGCTAACACGTGCATGTCTTTTTTTTTATCTGAGATGCCGTATATTAGAATGTTGGCCATTTTTCCGCGAGTGCCCCTTTTTATTTGTTTTGCATTTTTTTGCTTAGTCATGTTACCGTAAGGAATTGGCAAGTAGTGTCGCAAAACTTATATTTTTATAGTGTTGGAAAGTGTTTCTAGATGATCTGGCTACCCATGCCTATCTTTATTTTTTAGCCAGATATGGCGTATATATAGGTATGTGTTCGATTTTCCTGTGATTGCCATTTTTTCGTTTTTTCCCATTTCTTTCAAAATTACTACGTACTAAGGAACTGTCACAGAGTAATGATTAATTTACATGTTTATTTGTCGGAAATTGTTCCTTGGTGGTTTGCCTAGCACGTGGCTGAAATTTTTTTTTTCTGAAATACCGTATATTAGAATGTTGGCCATTTTTCCGCGAGTGCCCTTTTTATTTGTTTTGCATTTTTTTTGCTTAGTCATGTTACCGTAAGGAATTGGCAAGTAGTGTCGCAAAACTTATATTTTTATAGTGTTGGAAAGTGTTTCTAGATGATCTGGCTACCCATGCCTATCTTTTTTTTAGCCAGATATGGCGTATATATAGGTATTTGTTCGATTTTCCTGTGATTACCATTTTCTCGTTTTTTCCCATTTCTTTCAAAATTACTACGTACTAAGGAACTATCACAGATTAATGATTCATTTAGATGTTTATTTGTCGGAAAATGTGCCTTGATGGTTTGCCTAGCACGTGGCTGAATTTTTTTTTTTTTCTGAAATTCCGTATATTAGAATGTTGGCCATTTTTCCGCGAGTGCCCCTTTTTATTTGTTTTGCATTTTTTTGCTTAGTCATGTTACCGTAAGGAATTGGCAAGTAGTGTCGCAAAACTTATATTTTTATAGTGTTGTAAAGTGTTTCTAGATGATCTGGTTACCCATGCCTATCTTTATTTTTAGCCAGATATGGCGTATATATAGGTATGTGTTCGATTTTCCTGCGATTGCCACTTTTTTGTTTTTTCTCATTTCTTTCAAAATTACTACGTACTAAGGAACTATCACAGAGTTATGATTCATTTAAATGTTTATTTGTCGGAAAATTTTGTTTACTTCTTTTTTGATTGAATATCATCAAATTTTTTTAGCTAAAATATTGTTGTTTTACATTTTTTTTTTTCGATTTTATTTCCCTTCAAAAAAATTTTTTTGGGTCAGAATTCTAATTTTATAGTCGTAAAATAATTGACAATCATCCAGATATCCACCATACAATTTTTATGCATATCCAAGAATAATTAGATTAGTAAATAACACCTTGAAATTGACATACCCTTCCTGCATTTCAGGTGACAGATTAGGGAGTCTGAGTCAGTGTGGTTGGCGGCCATTTTGTGGACATATCCGAAGCGTAAGTTGCCCTATCTATATATATTCTTGTTCCCCATAGAATTTGTGATATTTTGGTATATTTTTACCTGCATAAATATCATATTATATATTAAATATATGTATTTTTTACGAAATTTCTAAGTACTCAAAAAATGACCTTTAGATATAGCCCCTGATATAAATGTAATTTACAAAATAATGAAGATTTTTTTACATATTTCTATTTTAGGATAACATATGTTTATTCCCTAAAAAAATTAGCCACTTCCTATTTCATTTGGGTACCCAAAAAAATTCATGAAATTTGGACAAATTTTTTTGGCCAAAAAAAGTTACCCTTTTTTTCTCATTTCAGATCTTCACCTCCATGGGTCCGACTTCATCCAAAATACATCAAGATGTGTCCTAAACATTCAAGAATCAATTCCTGAAAGGATTTGTGTATATATGTATAAATATTTTTTTTATGAATTTTTATGTAAGGTCTTTTTATTTTTCTACTTAATTTTCTAAAATATTTATAATAAATAGTTTTTCAGCAGATGAGTAGTATTTATCTTTACAGTAGTTTTAAGCATTCATTGAACTTTTTTTTGGCAAAAAAAAAAAGGAGGTTACTGCAAAAACAGATTTTTCACGATTTTTTTTTTTGCGTCGGGGTCGCGCGCGACCGAGTATACCCTTAAAGGGGTGAGGGGTGTCCGAGGAGCGTACCTATACAGGGCTAAGAAGGTCTGTAGCAGGGAGGTGAGAGTTCACCTGGAGGAGGTAATAAGTTTGAAATTGAGTAGTGCCGCTCAGTTGGTATATGAATTTGTATTGACTCACCATTCAGGTAGTGGTAGTTTTACGTATAAGACTTTAGATAATCGAACATCTTGCTCCCGTAATAGTGATAGGAGAGGGGAAACCTCCTCGTCCACTCCCCATATCCCTAAAAATTAATTTTAATTCTTTTTTTCAGGTGATAGGAATGTGGGTAGAGTCCAAAGTTTTTGATAATAGAGACTTTCCAGATGAGATTAATAACAGGTATAATGGAAATAGAAGCTCAGGCCGAAAAGGAAGCTGCTTTTGGTGCAATAAGCCCGTGCATTTCCTAAACCAGTGTAATGCTTGTAGGATGTACCTATAGTGCAATAATCAAAGTCCAGTAGCCTTGGTTAATGATAAGTCAGAGGTTAGTAGCAATAGTCCTGTAGACAGACCTGTAGTAGATAGGAGTAGTATAGTAAATAGTAGTAAGCCTCATGATCCTAATCCCCAATCAGGACTCAAGTACGATAGATATGTGTGGTCTGGAAAGTTGATTTTTGACTCTCGTGTTGTCAAGGTGAAGATTTTTAGGGACACTGGTTCTGCCAGGTCGTTAGTCATAAAGAGGGTCTGAATGGTTTTGAAAAATTTACTGAAATTTTTTTATTATTGGGAGGTTTTCCAGATTCATTTGTGTCCGTTCCTTCTGAAAATGTTCGCATGTCTTTTTCAAGATATGATCGCGTCACTGAGTTGGTTGTGGTGGATAGTGTACCTATCCCAGGTATTGATGGTATCCTGGGAAATGATATGCTGGATACTGAAAGATGGGAGCTGTTCCCTATATTACCAGCAAATGCTAGTCCCATGGCTGTAATGACTCGGTCCGCAGCAAAAGCTGCTAATTTACTTGATGTGGAGAGCGATGATTACTTAATGTTAAGTAGTGTAGAGTTAGATGTTTTAAGGACCGGGCCAGTAGAAAGTAGTTGTAGTGATGTAGTTAATATGAAACTTGATTGGGACAGAGCTGCTTTTATCAAAGCTCAAAAAGATTAATTTAATTTGGATTTGGGCGATGTTGAGGCTCCGACTAAAACTAGGTTTGGAGTTGTAAAGGCCTTATTATATAGGTTTAGTCGTCCCGCATCTGATAATTTGAATAAAACTGGTCGGGTAGAACAGATTGTGGTACCTTCTCAATTCAGAAATTCTGTTTTGGAATTAGCTCATACTAAATTTTTCTCAGGTCATTTGGGTGTGTTGAAAATTTTCCACAGCATGGCTAGGTATTTTTGGTGGCCCGGAATTAAATTGAGTGTGAATCAGTTCATCAGAGAGTGTGAGACTGGCCAGGTTATGGGTAAACCAAATCAGGGGACCACTAAAGTCCCGTTGCATCCCATACCTGCTATATGTGATCTTTTTCCTGAGTTAGTAATTGATATGGTAGGTCCCTAACCCAAAACTAAAACCGGGTACGTATATTTACTAACAATCATAGGTAGAGCCTCTCGCTTTCCTGAAATACCTATGAGGCGTATTACTTACAAAGTTGTCTTTGAAAAATCAATAGATCTCTTTTCCAAGTATAGTCTCCCTCGTGTAATTCAGATCAACTGCGGGACGAATTTCACGAGTAATGTATTTAGGGGTAAGTGTGCTGAACTGGCCATTCAGCACGTTACCAGTGTACCTTATCACCCGGCTAGTCAAGGGGTGCTGGAAAGGTTCCACCAAACCCTCAAGTCTGTCCTGAAGAAACATTGTTATGATCATGATAGTGACTGGGACAAAGCCCTCCCTTTTGCCCTCTTTGCTATCAGGAATCACCTTAACTCTTCCACTGGTGTAGCTCATTCTATTTGGTATTTGAGCACAAGGTTCGTGGACCATTGGAAATTGTTTTTGAAATGCATAAATTCAACCGGAAGGAGGAAATAAATGTTAAAAGGTTTATGGAAGACATGAAGAGAAGAATGGTTAGTGCCTGGAAGTTTGCCAGGGAAAATTTGGAACGGTCCCAGTCAGTGATGAAAAACAACTTTGACAAAAAGGTAAAGGTATGTTCATTTGAACATGAGGAGTTGGTTTTTGTGCTGAGTATGGATCCGGATAGTTTTCCTGAACTAAGATGTAAGGGCCCTTGGAAGGTTTGGAGGGAACTGTCAGAGGTTAGCTATGAAACTGAAGCTCCCGGTTCAAGCTGTAAATGTAAAATATTTCATGTTAATCGTCTGAAACCTTATATTGGTTAGTAAGGTGATCCACTAGTGATAGTGTCCGAGCCTGTGTCTGTAGTATTGGCTGTGCCTCCCGGGAACTCCGACTTGTTAGTGTGTCAGTTTTCTTCGGATGCATTTGGTGAAAATATGCAAAATTTGGAGATGTTAAAAGGTAGTTTAGATCATTTAGATGTTAACAAACGGGAGGATGTGCTTAATTTAATTTATTACTTTTCAGATCTTTTTCAGGATGCTCCACGTAAGACAAATATTTTAAGTCATGACGTTCATGTAGGTGATGCCTCCCCTGTGAAGCAGAGTCCTTACTGGCTGAACCCAGTAAAATGGGATTTGGTTAGTAAGCAGATAGAGTATATGTTGAAACATAACCTTATTCAACCATCTTTAAGTCCCTGGAGTTCTCATATTGTATTAGTAAAGAAAGCAGACGGTGAGTTCTGAATGTGTGTGGACTACCGTAAAGTGAACACCAATATGAAAAATGATTCTATTCCTCTCCCTCGTATTTTGGATTGTCTGGATCAGA
The DNA here is from genome assembly GCF_036898095.1 of Palaemon carinicauda. NCBI lineage: Eukaryota > Metazoa > Arthropoda > Malacostraca > Decapoda > Palaemonidae > Palaemon > Palaemon carinicauda. The sequence continues at coordinate 80,462,249 of NC_090740.1, forward strand.
TTGGTTCAGCCAAATTTATTACTAAGCTGGATCTTTTAAAGGGTTTCATTGTCCGACCGAGCTCATGAAATATCCACGTTCGTCACTCTGTTTAGCCTATACGAATGTGAAATTATGCCTTTTGGAATGAAAAATGCTGCATGTACTTTTCAAAGGCTCATGAATAGTGTAATTCGTGGTTTGGAAGGAGTGGAAATTTATATTAATGACTTGGTAGTATATAGTAATGATTGGGATACCCACATGTTAAGGTTACGTAAGGTTTTTGAAGCCCTTAGATCTGCAAGGTTAGTTTTTAATTTGGCTAAGTGCGAATTGGGCCAGGCAAAGGTTTGTTATTTCGGTCACGATGTTGGTTTAGGTTAGGTGGATCCGAAACAAGCTAACCTCGAGGCAATTATAAATTTGAAAAGGCCTGGTAATGTTAGAGAGGTAAGAAGAGTACTGGGCAAGACAGGCTATTACCGCAAATTTGTGCGTAATTACTCTGATCTTGCTCAGCCTCTTACTATTTTATTAAAAAAAGGAAAAAACTTCTTGTGGTCGGATAAGTGTGAAGAATCTTTTAATAAACTTAAATCAGTATTAATTACTAACCCCATTTTGACTTCCCCAGATTTTCAGAAACCTTTCATTATAACAGTAGATGCCAGTAGCGTCGGCAATGGAGGTGTCCTTTTTCAGAGAAAGGAGGACGGTGTTCATCCTGTGTCTTACTATAGTAAAAAGCTTCTGGCAGTGGAAAAACGTTACTGCAAAATAGAAAAGGAAGCTCTTTCTTTGGTACCCGCTCTTAACTAAATTTATTTCAAGCCGTACATGACGAATTTTTCTTTCCCGTTTCAGATATGACCACAATCCTCTGGTTTTCATCGAGCGGATGAAGAGAGCAAACCATAGGATTTTGCGCTGGGCTCTTTTTCTGCAGGAATCCAATTTATTTATAAAATATGTAAAAGGGACTAACAACAAAATTCCTAACACCCTTTCTAGAATTTGGTTGCCGTGCCTGATCCTTTTCATACGCCGCCTTGCTCGTTTCTCCATTGAGGTTGTATGGAAAAAATCTGTTAGGATGTAGTTTTGTTTAAATATTAGCTTTGTAGATAAATATTAGGCAGTTTCTTTAAGTGGTATACACTCTAGTGTTTTATAAAGGTTCCTCTAAATTAATTATTGATTTGTCCCGATATACTAAGACTTTTGATT
>NC_090740.1:80468457-80473457 GCF_036898095.1 Palaemon carinicauda
CCAGAATTCGGCGATAGAGGGGTAAAAATGGGTAATTTTAACTTTTTTTACTTTTCTCGACTGAAATACATATCTGGTTGCCAGACATAGAAACAATTTTTGCGTCACATTAAGTTGGTATAGAATTTGAGCCCCATACATAGTATAATCAGAATCATGAATAATATTGTATCTAACCCATTTCAGAATTCTGCGATATTGGGGTAAAAATGTGTAATTTTCACTTTTTTTACTTTTCTCGACTGAAATACATATCTGGTTGCCAGACATAGAAACAATTTCTGCGTCACATTGAGTTGGTATAGAATTTGAGCCTCATATATAGTATAATCAGAATCATGAATAATATTTTATCTAACCCATTTCAGAATTCTGCGATATCGGGGTAAAAATGTGTAATTTTCACTTTTTTGACTTTTCTCGACTTAAATACATATCTGGTTGCCAGACATAGAAACAATTTTTGCGTCACATTGAGTTGGTATAGAATTTGAGCCCCATATATAGTATAATCAGAATCATGAATAATATTGTATCTAACCCATTTCAGAATTCTGCAATATTGGGGTAAAAATGTGTAATTTTCACTTTTATGACTTTTCTCGACTGAAATACATATCTGGTTGCCAGACATAGAAACAATTTTTGTCTCACATTGAGTTGGTATAGAATTTGAGCCCCATACATAGTATAATCAGAATCGTGAATAATATTGTATCTAACCCATTTCAGAATTCTGCAATAGAGGGGTAAAAACGGGTAATTTTCACTTTTCTGACTTTTCTCGACTGAAATACATATCTGGTTGCCAGAAATAGAAAAAATTTTTGCGTCACATTCAGTTGGTATAGAATTTGAGCCCCATACATAGTATAATCAGAATCATGAATAATATTGTATCTAACCCATTTCAGAATTCTGCGATAGAGGGGTAAAAATGGGTAATTTTCACTTTTTTGACTTTTCTCGACTGAAATACATATCTGGTTGCCAGACATAGAAACAATTTTTGCGTCACATTGAGTTGGCATAGAATTTGAGCCCCATACATAGTATAATCAGAATCATGAATAATATTGTACCTAACCCATTTCAGAATTTTGCGATATTGGTGTAAAAATGGGTAAATTTTTACTTTTTTTTACTTTTCTCGGCTGAAATACATAGCTGGTTGCCAGACATAGAAACAATTTTTGCGTCACATTGAGTTGGTATAGAATTTGAGCCCCATACATGGTATAATCAGATTCATGAATAATATTGTATCTAACCCATTTCAGAATTCTGCGATAGAGGGGTAAAAATGGGTAATTTTCACTTTTTTTACTTTTCTCGACTTAAATACATATCTGGTTGCCAGACATAGAAACAATTTTTGCGTCACATTGAGTTGGTATTGAATTTGAGCCCTATACATAGTATAATCAAAATCATGAATAATATTGTATCTAACCCATTTCAGAATTCTGCGATAGAGGGGTAAAAATGGGTAATTTTCACTTTTTTTATTTTTCTCGACTGAAATATATATCTGGTTGCCAGACATAGAAACAATTTTTGCGTTACATTGAGTTGGTGTAGAATTGTAGCCCCATACATAGTATAATCAGAATCATGAATAATATTGTATCTAACCCATTTCAGAATTCTGCGATAGAGCGGTAAAAAGGGTTAATTTTCACTTTTTTTTTTACTTTTCTCGACTGAAATACATATCTGGTTGCCAGACATAGAAACAATTTTTGCGTCACATTGAGTTGGTATAGAATTTGAGCCCATAAATAGTATAATTAAAATCATGAATAATATTGTATCTAACCCATTTCAGAATTCTGTGATAGAGGGGTAAAAACGGGTAATTTTCACTTTTTTTTACTTTTCTCGATTGAAATACATATCCGGTTGCCAGACATAGAAACAATTTTTGCGTCACATTGAGTTGGTATAGAATTTGAGCCCTATACATAGTATAATCAGAATCATGAATAATATTGTATCTAACCCATTTCAGAATTCTGCGATAGAGGGGTAAAAATGGGTCTTTTTCACTTTTTTTACTTTTCTCGACTGAAATACATATGTGGTTGCCAGACATAGAAACAATTTTTGCGTCACATGATTGAAAATAAAATTATTTTGAAAATTTAAGTATAAGAGGAATATTCACATGAACCATAATTTATATTCGTTATGTTGAAAGTGACCATACACTCATTATACGCACGCACACACATACACACACACACACACACACACATATATATATATATATATATATATATATATATATATATATATATATATATACATATATATATATATATATATATATATATATATATATATATATATATATATATATATATATATATATATGTATATATATATATATATATATATATATATATATATATATATATATATATATATATATATATATATATATATATATATATGTATATGTATATATTTATATATATATGTATATATATATATATATATATATATATATATATATATATATATATATATATATATATATATATATATATTTATATATATATACATATATATATATATATATATATATATATATATATATATATATATATATATATATATATATATATATATATATATATATATATATAAGCAATGCCTGCTTACCAGAATGCATGAAATATCACAAGATGTTGGGCTGAGGATACATAGAAGAAAATCAGACATGATGAGAACGGAGTATGCAATGGAAGATGAAATTTCGTTGGAAAGAGAAAGGATTAATGAGGTAGAATCATTTAAGTATGTAGGAACTATTATCACCAATACCGGGTCTATAGAATTAAAGTTTAGTGAAAGATTGAAAAAAGAAAATCAGACAGTGGCTAGATTAAATGAAATTTGGAAAATAAATCACATGAAATTACATATAAAAATCAAACTATATAGATGTTTACTAAGATCGGTGTTACTCTATCGACATCAGTAATGGTATGACAACGAAACAATCTCCAATAGATTTACTATATTAGAGAAGAAAGCCCTCAGAAAGATATTGGGAGTTAAAAGACAGGACAGGATTAGAAATTAAACTATAAGAGAGATTACTCGAGTGCCCTGTGGATTAGATCAGGATGAGGGGTAGATGGAGTTGGTTTGTGCATGCTCTTCATACTTCCTAAGAGAGATTAGTTCACCAAACGTTCAGCTGGGCTCCGCAAGGCACTAGAAGAGTTGGACGACCCAGGGCTACACGGCTCTATGTAGTGCGAAGTAGGAGATAATGACTGGAGAAGTATTGAATTAAAAGCTCAAGATAGAGACGCCTGGCGAAATTTATCTGAGTCCTTTTGCGTCAAAAAGCGTAGGAGATAATGATGATGATGATGATGATGATGATGATATATATATATATATATATAATATATATATATATATATATTAGTATATATATATATATATATATATATATATATATGTATATATATATATATATATATATATATATATATATATATATATATATATATATATATATATATATATATATATATGATATTCAACTTTTTTACATACACTTATATATACACACACACTCATATATATATATATATATATATATATATATATATATATATATATATATATATACATATATATATATATATATATATATATATATATATATATATATATATATATATATATATGTGTGTGTGTGTGTGTGTATGTATATGTAGATATATGTAATTCTTCCTAAAACACGGTACAATGTATACATATATTTTGAAAGTACATAATAAAAAATGATGAGTGGATATATTTGGACTTTATAAGATATCAAACAGCTGATATTTTAAACAATTATACAAAAGAAGGTTTACAATGTGTACATATATTACAGAGGGTATACGGGGTATGTGTGTTTGGAGAATCAACGATTGTGTTCAATTCATGTTCAATGAATAAAATAGTTCTTCACTCTGCATTACATCATTAAGATCTCAAGTTATTTCCTTGGCTAATTACTGTCGGTGAATAAATATTAGCTCTGCTCTCGTTAGAGGTTTTCTTAATTAGAAAAGTTTGTTAGACAAATAAGAGGAAAGTTTCCAGGTAACCAGAACGAGACTGCCGTGTCTGCACCAATACACAAAGTTAAACAGGGGAGAAGGGAAGGCCCCTTCACATGAACAAGGATTTTAGTTCACACTTTCTCCCATATATTTAAAGGGAATTAAGGACAGAGACTACCTCACACACGTTTTTTGTATCACAGTTAATTTAGTATCAGAGGAATACTTTTACACATTTCTTTGGCATTACTTTAGTAGGAAATTAATATTAGAAATAAGCAGGAATGCTAATGAACAAGACTCCACACTCTCATAATAACTAAAGGGTTTCGAAACGAAGCAAGCTTCACAGTTCAGCTGGTGTTGGGCAAATGATGACAGAGAAGAAACGTCAATCCCTGTGCACAATTATAAATTTAAGATGTCATAGTATTACGAAATAATCATTGAATTATTGGAAAATTATTTTTTGAAATTTTAATTTCAAAGATTTTTTTTTATTGATATATGCCTGTCAATAATTTCCGGAGTTTCAAAATATTTTTTGTGATACATTTAAACCATCATAGCCTTTATATTGAAGTGCATCTCGTTGCTCAATCAGTGAAGTCCTTAGGAATAATCAGTTGAAAAACCTGATATTAAACACGTGTCGGCTCCAAGTATTAAGAAAAACAATGGAAACTCAGTTTTTGTATTATCCTAAAACCTAAATAGGGTTTAGTTTGTTATGAGCTGTTGTCATAAAATCTTAGGTACCCATAAAATATTATATACAGATTTGATTTGTAAGATAATACCACGCTTTATATATATATATATATATATATATATATATATATATATATATATATATATATATATATATATATACTATATATTTATATATATATATATATATACAAATATATATAAATATATATA
>NC_090740.1:80486348-80496348 GCF_036898095.1 Palaemon carinicauda
TGATTTGCTTTTCATAAAAAAGAGAAATAATAATTAGGCTTGCTATGCCTATATTCTCTAAAATCAATATCTTAAAGGTCAGGACCTAGTTTCATGATGAATGTAAATAACAGTTCATCTACTTTATAGAAAAGGCAAAACTTCATTTATTATATAGTTGGATAGGTCCACTTTGTATTAATTATATTGTAGAAATTATGCTGTAAGATTTCAGTGTTTAGGAAGATATTGTTGAAAGGAGAGTTCAAATTCCTTTCATAAACCGAGTTCATGTTCTTTTAACAAGTTGTTTGACATTGAAGGAAATATATAGTTTTCTAATTGCTGCTTCATGATTTCCATTGGGAATCAGTTTCTTCAAATTCAGTTTTATAATTCACAGATGGTGTAATTTATTTGGCTTTTATTTTGCAACCGGTTCTCATTCTTTTTCGTTTACACATAGATACGACACAAAGATTTAGGAACCACATCTATGATCTTTCCTTTGAATTTCAAAGAAATATTTGGTTAAGAATAAGTACTGAAGGTGTAGCAGGCAGCGACTAGGTCATAACAGAAAGATTGACTGGACATGGCTTTTATATTAACACGATATAACAAGCTTATATACAAACGGTTAAGCATACCAGGACATGAAAACTTTAATAATATGAAAAATGCATGGAGAAGCTTAAACAGGGCTATCTATTATCAGAGTCAGAGAGAGAGAGAGAGAGAGAGAGAGAGAGAGAGAGAGAGAGAGAGAGAGAGAGAGAGAGAGAAAGAGAGAGCAATCACACTACAATGTAAGGGCACGTATGAAATAAATGTGCATTATGTAGGACATACTTCAACAGTTTTGTTCCCAGGTATTCCTGAGTCCATTAGAAATATGTGTACTTCAGTGGTACCTTGATTTATGAGTTGAATTCGTCCTGGGGATAAGGTCGCGGCTTCATGGTTGGACCTATGGTTCACCACCCTGGTGTCGTTCGCACTAGAGAATGATGTAAAGAACGACCAGACCATGGAGCAATTCCAGGAACTGGCGGTCTCTGGCTCGAGGGCGTTAGCTTTCCTGGCAGGGCGAGCATACACTGAGGCCTCCAACTGGGTTCTTCGGAGGAGGAACCCAGGCGACTCCCTGACGGGGAGCTTAGGTCCTTGAGGGACTCCCCGATCATCAGGGAGGCCCTCTTTCCAGAGGGCACAGTGGAAGAGGTCCTGGAGAAATGGAGAAAAGAAAGGCATGATGCCATGCTCCTTAGGACCACTTCGGTGTCGGGGAACTCAGCTTGGCTTCCATACATCCCCCGGGAGCACCACAAGCCCAAAGGCCAGACAAGTTGGCGTGCTGTGGTACCCCATCCAGCAAACTCATCCTTGTCCTGTTCGGCCACACCGTCGCAGCTCCCGTCAGGAGGACAGAGACCAGCAACTGGAGGAAGTAAGGACAGAGCCCCACCAAACCGGGGTCCACATAGCCCCCAGTACTTCAAGAGAAAATAGGAGACAAGGCCCATATATCTGTGCTTTACAGGGGTAGAGGGATGCTACAATTTAAGGTGAAGAAATATGGCAAAAGAATGGGCAGACCAATGGACGGTCCAATTATTGAGGGACGGCTACCACATCCCGTCCAAGGGCCTTACACCACCTTTAGTATCGGGACTTGAGGTCTCCCCCCCTTCATCCTAAGTAGGAAGCACAGGGTAAAGCCTTGGAGGGGGAGGTTAAGGACCTCCTCTCCAGGTGGTGCCCGCAGAACAGTTAGGCTTCTTCAGTCGTTTATTCCTGGCGGAAAAGGCCTCAGGTGGGTCGCACCGAGTGATACGCCTCTCGCCCTTCAACTGAGACATACACACACACACACACACACACACACACATATATATATATATATATATATATATATATATATATATATATATATATATATATATATATATATATATATATATATATATATATATATATGTGTGTGTGTGTGTGTGTGTGTGTGTGTGTGTGTGTATGTATATATATTGATAAGAGCAATTTCAGGATGGAAACAGTCCAATCGGTCCTAGCACAATAAGGGAAGGGGACTTTTTGCTATCCCTGGACCTCAAGGATGCATATCTTTAAATCCCAGTGCACCCGTGATAGACCTCTCGGCCCTCAACCGTGTCGTTGCTAAGAGCAATTTCAGGATGGAAACAGCTAGATCTGTCCTAGCAACAATCAGGGAAGGTGACTTTTTGCTATCCCTAGACCTTAAGGGCGCACATTCTTAAATCCCAGTGCACCGACCAGATGGAAGTTCCTCAAGTTCAAGTGTTTTTTTTTTTTTTGGGGGGGGGGGGGAGTCTTCCATATCCGTACTCTCTTCTTTGGTCTGTTAAATTCTCTTCGGGTCTTAACAAGAGTCTTTTCCCGGGTCTCTGAGTGGGCCCCAAGGAGAGTGATAAGACTGTTCAGATACCTCAACGACTGACTGCTCCTCTCAGAATTCAGGGAGTGGTTGTCAGACCAAAGGGACAAATTAATGGCATTCTGTACTGCTAAGCTACAACCCTAGTTGTAAATGCAGAATGATATAAGGCCAGGAGCTTCAGCGGGGATAATAGCCCAGTGAAAAAAGGAAACAAAGAAAAATGAAATATTTCAAGAACAGTAACATTAAAATAAACATCTATATAAATTATAAAAATGTTAACAAAACAACAGGCTGAGAAATAAGATAGAATAGTGTGCTACTAGCCAATACCAGCCTTATTGCGAGGACTTTTTGGTCCCCTGGACAGTGAGCCATTTTTTGACCGAATGCCCCACTTATAGTAGTGAAAGAAATATATATGCTTTTGAGGCTTGAGGTGAGGGTGGCAGGTTCATCCTTGCCAAGGTTCTTGGGCATGATGTGTTCTATCATGCTTTACTTCAGAAGCAGGTCTTCTGAAAGCTATTTACCTTTTAAAATGACATTTTTGCATTTATAGTATTAATTATTTTTGTTTTTATCTATAATAAATGATATCGGCGTCAATGACCTTAGATGTCATGATGCCAGAAAAGCTCAAATCAATTAATCTGATTACTCCAATCAATAGTTCGTTCTGATTTAAACGAGGACATTTATAGACAGATGTAATTTACATCTTATGGAAATGAGAGTTTGACGCTTGGTGAGTCAACTTGGTCAGTCTTTATATCGGAAGCCTCGTAATTTTGTTCCTTAGAGTGAAACTTTAAAGTGGAAGTGAAAATGTCTGATATATTGTGGACGCAATTTTATCGGGCAAATTTAATGAACTTTCTAAGAGTCATCTGCGACTTTCGAATGTAGAGTAAAATGTATTCGGATAGAAAAGCTATAAACAAGGATTACAAAGTTCCAATAGAAAAACTTGAATAAAAGTTTTCTGAGACCAATAAGGAAAGAAATAAGGAAATAAATAAACCATCTGAGAAATAATGAACAATTAAGATAAAGTAATTTAAAAACAATGACAACATAAAATTTATGCCAGCCTGTTCAACATAAAAACATTTCCTGCAAGTTTGAACATTTGATTCAAGTACCTGATTATGGACACCATTCCACAACAATATTATTATTATTAATACTTGCTAAACTACAACCCTAGTAGGAAAAACAGGATGCTATAAGCCCAGTAGTAGTAGTTATATTATAATTAAATATTACAATTAGCTATAATTAATTTCATCATAAGCGTTGATATCATTGGAGTTATTGCTAAGGCCATCATGAGCACATCATCATTCTTATGGTTATTATAATAAACAAGAATTTAGGAACATACACTTAACGTTCCCTTGCTAATTTGCACTGGTCAATTTTAAAATTTTCATAAACAGGGAATATCAACTATCTAGCTCTTAGAACGATAAAAGTACTGAATTGCAGTACATTATCTTGTCCGTACTCTACGGTAGGGTAAAATAATTGAGGGTGCGGTACGAAACTACTCTACGGTAAACATTCCGTACCGTACCGTAGTACTAACTTTGCTTACACCTCTATTAGAAAACCAATCTAGTAATACTACAATGAAAACTAAAAACCACCAATCTCTAATTATTTGTTTATCTATTTAAATAGTACTATATCCAACACTAAGAAAATATACACGGTGATACGAAAATGAAATACTACATGGTAATGGCATTCACAAGTAGTAAATTGTTAAATTATGAAAAAAAATTAACATACTATATCATTAGTACTAGGTTACTAGAGCATCTGCCACGCGTACAAACACAATTAGGCAAAAATATAGATCTTTTAAAACAACATTAAAATGATTTGCTAAACTGAGAAATGTGATGCAGAAGTTATTATCAAAGAAAACTTATTTCTTCACATTTAGAATTTATAAATTATCGGTCAATGTAATCCACTGTAACCAGAATATACTGAAAAGAAGTAATTCATCTACATCATATTCGGAAACTTACTGCCAAGAATACTCTAGGTGTTATGTAAGAGCATTGAAGAAGACGCTCAAAAGAAGGGGAGTTAAAAAATGACAAACTAGTAAAATTGTATTGACTTTCCCTCCAGGCGTTGCAAAACCCCAACCTACACCATAGCTTTTGGCTATAAGTATAATCAATAACTAACTAGAATGGTCTCTTTGATTTGCCTCTTTACCATGGTCTTCCACTGTCTTATTACGCTTAGTCTACCTCTACAGAAACATGCACCAGTAAAGAAAATAAACTTTAGACCTAAATCAAATTTACTGTATTTATTGAAGAAGTTATAAAGAAAATAAATGATGCTATCAACATTCTGTGTGATCATGATGACAAACGTCTGTTAGGAGCTAAGTGTTCTAACTGTCTTATGACCACTTATAATAAATTGAGTAAAAGTGAATATAATGCCATATGCCCACCGATGGAAAAGACTATAACCGTAAAAGTCCAATCTCCTTAGTTTGATGAAAAAAAAAAAAAAACCTAAAGAAAGAAAGTGGAAAAGGTTAAAAACTGAACGTACTTGGGTAGAATACAAAACTGCTGCGTGTCAATATAACTACCCACTAAAAAGGAAATAATGAATACTATAAGAAAAAGATCCTCGAAGCAGCAACTGACATATATAAGTTATATCATCTCTTGAATGGTATAATGGGAAATGTAAAAGAAAAGAAGCTACCTGATGGAGACAGTGACCAGGAACTAGCAAATAATTTTCTAGTATTCTTTAAAAACAAAATTGAAAATGTAACCAGGTCATTTGTAAAAACTCAACATCAGATTAATGATACACCAGGCACACGGACAAAATTAATACGATTTAACAACATAACACAAGATGACATCACCAGGATTATCAAGAGTGCAAAGAAAATAAACTGCGCGATCGATCCTATGCCAATATCTGAATTAATTGGAGAGAGAAACTTTTCTAGTCTAGCCGAAATAATAACGAGAATAGCAAATGCAAGCATTGATGAATGTAAGTTTCCTAAATCTGAGAAAATTACTATAGTCACACCACTTCTGAAAAATGCACTGGACTACCAGGAATTAAGATTATATAGACATATTTCGAATAGATTATTTGTCTCAAAAGTGCTTGAATTTGTAATTCTTGAACAACTAGTCAGCTTGGCCTGACAACCAATCTGTTTACAGATAACTATACCTTACGGATACAGCCATCTGCTCTGTTGTGAATGATATGCTAGAAATGATGGATGAAAATAAATGTGGTATCTTAATACTCCTCGATCTCAATGCTGCTTTTGATATGGTTGTGCATGATCTGCTACCAAATGATCTACGGTCCATCGTCGTTGAAGATCACGCCTTCGAATACCCAAAAGACTACTTAGTTGGTAGAAATTACTGTGTACAAATTAGAAACTCTTATTCATCACATGAACCCTTAAACGGAGTGGTACCCCCGAGAAGTTTACTTGGCCCAGTCTTATTCTGCATCTATACTCTTGGTCTATCGAAAATGCTACAAAGGCATGGCGAGAAGTTTAAACTAGCTGCAGATGACACACAATCTTACTTCTCCAAAAATGATATACATGACACTACTGAAACTCTAAACCGAATCCTTGATAGTGTTAGAGAATGGATGACATTTAAACAACTAAAATTAAATGAGAAGAAAACTGAATTCATGGTGTTGGGCAAGAAAAACAGCGTAAGTAACTTAGGTGATATTCAAATGAACATAAATAATGACTCGGTGCCGATATATAGTAAAGTTCGAGATCTAGATGTATTTCTTGACTGTAACCTATATCTAAATGCACAAATAAATAATGTAATAAAAACTGCTGATTATCATCTAAGAAAAATTGCTTTTATAAACAAGTACCTGGAGGAGAATTCTGTAAAGAAACTTGTGATAAACTGTGTTATTACCAGGATTGACTACTGCAACTCTATCTGCTACAATTTACCAAAAGTGCAACTTAAGAAATTACAAAACATAATAAACAGAAGAGCTAGACTGATAAAAGGTGTCCCACCTTGAGAAAGGATCATCCCTATATTAATCGATTTATACTGGGTGCCGATTAAAGCGAGAATTGAATTTAAAATATATACAATAACCCACCAAGTTATCAGAACCGGCCGTCCAAAATACTCGATTTTTGGGTCAAGATCACGAACTTTGGATTTACCACTCTCCTCTAGCCTTGAGGTGTGTACCGTTGTCAGGCGAAAGATGAAAGCAATCTGGAGTATTTTAGTAGGCAAAAACTGCAATTTTTTGCATTCATATGCTAACCCCAGAATCTACCTGACCGCCATATCATCCAGCGACCTAGTTATTTTGTAAATGGTTTCTTTGATATTGGATTGCATTCTGCTTTTTGCGTTAAGATATTTTCTCCTTTCTGCGTGAATGGGCAGGCTACCTTGCTGTTGGCTCTATAAGCCATTTTTGCCTACTATATTGCAGCAATTGAGCAAAATGTAGATTACATTGTTGGCTCATTAATCCCAGTAATGAAAGATGCAACAAAGCAATGTTTAAAAACTCTCATACTAAAAGAAACAAGAAGAAAGAGCATATCAATTGCTCTACCGAAAAAAAGGAAGTATATGCAAGCAGAGGAGATGCATATCAGCCAGGAGCCTGTTAGAGTACCAAACCTGGCAACAATGAGTAGCCTGGCATGTTATGAACGCCCCCATGCAACAATAGAAAAATAAGCATGTCTAAAAGAGGGGATGATATCTTTTTATTAAAGAGGGGACCAGGAGCCTTGTACACTTTCCAGATCAGCTTTAGCAACTAATGTGAGTACATCAGAACTTTAAACTGTTATTTCTCAAAATAGTATTTTTTTGTTATCAAATTCCTAACTACTTCCTTATTTGTGGACCAATTTTTAAATTTCAAAAAGTAATATAATTCTGGATGATTGCAGAAATAAATTGTATTACAAGATTTTTCCTATCGTCCCCAGAAAAAAAAATTGGAAAAATTATTTGAATTTTTTTTTTTTTTTTTTTTTTTACCAGATGGAACAAAATATGTAAGAAAATTTGAAAATATGCAACTCTGGTCGTATAAACCCTATGTTAGTTTTTTAATTTTTTTTTAAATTGATTCATAAATAAGGGAAGACATAGATTTTGAAAATAAGAGGAAAAGTCCATAAAAAAAAGAATAACTATTCAAGTTAGGGAGATAAAAACTGGCTGGGGTATTGTTTACATATAGATGCATATTCTGTGCAAATTTCAAGGTCATAGTGCAAAAAAAGACCCCACCCCTAGTTTCTTCCTGAGTCCTTTGACAGTGACGATTTAACAGAAAATGAACAATACGCGATATGAAACGTTAAATACTCTGAACGACCAAGGTAAAACGACAGTGGAGGTCCTGTAGAGAGCGGGGTTCCCCTGCTGTATGGGACCGGAAAAAGCAGCCATCAATGTAAAGTAAGTAGGGGTAGAGATCTCTTCCTTTAGGGTACAATCACACCCACTTTTTTATCTTGTTTCTCTTCCTCATGTTTCATTATTTTTTTAGTTTTTTTTTATACTCACCTATGAAATGTCTACATTAATGCTGTTATTGTTCTTAAAATATCTTATATTGCTCATTACTTCTTCTGTAGCATTTAACTGTTTTATTTTCTTTCCTCACTGGGCTATTTTTCCTTGCCAGAGTCCTTGCGCTTATAACAATGTTTTTCCAATCACGGCTGTGGCTTAGCAAGTAATAATAATTATAATAATCTGTTAACGCTCACTAGCACAGCAGAGTGATAAATAAACTGTCCCATGACAATCGAGTATGTTATTTTCAAGGGATATGTTTAATACTTATAATAAATAAATCATATCTGAAAGGGTTTCGGTATTTTTGCAAGTATATTTCTTGTTGAATTAAAAGATTCTTAGGGATTTATGACACCAAAAACCAATAATGGGTGCCACAACATGGCAAAGTACTAAAACAATACCTGGAAAAAAAATCTTAATGCATAGCGTTTTCATATATCATATCAGACTAATGAATTCTAGGAAGATTTTGGTATTTTAATGATGATATTTTGATGTCACAATACTGTGAAGTTATTCAAGTTATATATTTTATTCACCAAGCACCGCAAAAATATGATGTAATTTTTCAATGCACCACTATCCCAAAAGACCCATCCTCCATCAATACCCTTTTTGTTGAGTGAATCCTTGTGCCATTCAATCTCACCAGGTCCGAGTTTCCTGACGTTGATCTTCTTATGTGAGAGCTTAAGGAAGAGGACGAATATTTTCCCCATACTTCTTGAGTTTATTCTACAGTAAGAATAATACGAACCAGCAAATATCATTTAGGAAATAGCAAAGTGCCTTTTTATGCAATATCTATTTCCGTGAACTTATTTTCTACTGTTTATTTTAGGCTAAATAAGTATATTTAGCCTATGTAATGTGCTTTGCTTATAAGCTACGAATATTTCTGGATTTTCTGACCAGAACCAAAGTAGTCATAACAATCAATTTTATTTGATGCTTTATATTTTAATGTTTAGTTTAGTTTTTTGAAGAAAAAAATACACTCATCACAATGCTGAAATATAAATATTGATGTCCGCTTCAACTGGGTCCTCTCAATTTTCCACGGCAGAGCTGATAAACTGTCAATTTCAGGGAAAGGAAAGTGTAAGTGCTAGGGATAATAATAATAATAATAATAATAATAATAATAATAATAATAATAATAATAATAATAATAATAATAGGGAAGTGGGGAATATGGGGAAAGGAAGAGTACCCCTGGATACAATCCAGTTTATAGCTCAAAGGCAGGTACTCGGGATGGGAAAGATTTAGGAAATAGGGAGAAAGAGAAGTACAGGAGAAGAATAAAAGAGAGGGGCAGACCCTCTTGCGATATTAGGGAATTGGTATTGTTAAGTGCTAAATAATCTAATGAAAGACACACACGGACAGCATACTCGTAATACGTAAACACATATAGACTATACAATGAAACACACAACTATTTATTGTATATATATATATATATATATATATATATATATATATATATATATATATATATACATATATATATATATATATATATATATATATATATATATATATATACATATATATATATATATATATATATATATATATATATATATATATATATATATATATATATATATATATATATATATATATATATATATATATATATATATATATATGCAGAAGAACCACAGGGAAAATGAAAATACAGAATATACACTTGAGTCCTGACTAGTTTCGTGATACTTCCTCAGAGGACTGATTTATTGAGAGAGGTTTCTTACATTTTATAGGGAAAGCAAAAGTACGAACATACATATAGAGATTTAGAGAACAATGACACTCCCTTACCCGCTACCTGGGCTTGACTCAGGTGTGCGTAGGCGGAGTCCGAAAGCTCGTTAGACACCTGCTAAAAAGGGTCATTTCTAGTGGCGGGTATATTCTTGTTTTCTTCTTATTTTACTTTCATTACAGTTATTTATAT